>NC_051162.1:2418667-2616225 GCF_013339745.2 Dermacentor silvarum | reverse complement strand
GCGACCTAGCCACAACGACGCTCCACCGGCACAACCACCGTCATGGGCACCGCAACGACGAGGCAGTAGGGCGAGTGGTGACGCATGAGTGCTAGGCACATGTTTATTTAGGACAAACGATTCGCGAACTATAGCCCACGTACATGTGCATGTAAATAGTCTGTATCGTTTAGCGTGTCTGTATAAAGTCTGTGTTTCGTGTAGCAAGCTCCCGTCTGCCGTGTCATTATTAAACGGATCCTGGGCCCAACTGGAAACACCGGCGAGTTTGTCGTTTCCCATCACAGTTGGCTAGCTAACTTCCTAACTTCAAAGATCCTTCAGGTCGCCTCGCGCGATGGAGTCTAAGACTTCAAGCATTCGACATCACCGTCGTTTACAAGTCCGGGCGAAAGCACTCTGACGCCGACTGCTTGACTCGCGCCCCCGTCGAACCACCGCCACAAGACGACCAGGATGACGACACTTTCTTGGGACCCATCAGTGCCGACGAATTCGCCGAACAACAGCGAGCCGACCAGGAACTAACGAGCCTTGTAGACTACCTGGAAGGCAAGACCGTCATTGTGCCGAAGGTGTTCAGGCGAGGATTGGCGTCGTTTTTCTTGCAAAACGACATTCTCCTAAAGAGGAACTTCTCGCCTCTCCGAGACAACTACCTCCTCGTGGTACCCGCAGCATTGCGTCCAGAGGTTCTGCAAGCTCTCCATGAGGACCCAACGGCTGGACACCTCGGTTTTCCTGCACGCTCGCGAGGATACAAGAAAAATACTACTGGCCTCGCCTCTCTGCCGACGTCACCCATTACGTAAGGACATGCCGAGACTGTCAGCGACGCAAAACACCGCCGACAAGGCCAGCCGGACTTCTACAGCCGATCGAGCCACCTCGCCGACCGTTCCAGCAGATCGGGATGGACTTACTGGGGTCTTTTCCGACGTGGACGTCCGGCAATAAATGGATCGTCGTAGCTACGCACTACCTCACCCGCTACGCCGAAACAAAAGCCTTACCCAAAGGCAGTGCCGCCGAGGTAGCCCGATTCTTCGTTGAGAACATCCTCCTGCGTCACGGTGCCCCAGAAGTCGTCATCACCGATAGAGGTACGGCCTTCACGGCTGAACTAACTCAATCCATCCTGCGCTACAGCCAGACAGGCCATCGCCGGACCACCGCCTACCACCCGCAGACGAATGGCCTCACCGAGCGCCTAAATAAGACCATCGCCGACATGCTGGCAGTGTACGTCGACATCGAACACAAGACGTGGGATGCCATCCTTCCGTACGTGACCTTCGCATACAACACGGCCATGCAAGAAACGACGCACATGACGCCGTTCAACCTGGTCTACGGAAAGAAACCGGCAACGACGCTTGACGCCATGCTACCGGATGTCTCCGACGAAGAAAATCTTAATGTTGCCACTTATTTGCAGCGTGCCGAAGAAGGTCGACAGCTCGCCCGCCTGCGCACCAAGAACCAGCAGAGAACCGACAGCCGACACTACAATCTTCGACGACGCTACGCGAGTACCAGCCCGGAGACCGTGTTTGGGTCTGGACTCCGATACGCCGACGAGGACTTAGCGTGAAACTCTTACGTCGCTATTTCGGACCATATAAGATCATCCGACGTATTGGCGCACTGGACTATGAGGTCGTGCCGGACGGTATTTCGCAATCACAGCGGCGCCGCGCACGACCTGAAGTCATCCACGTGGTGCGTCTTAAGCCTTTCTACGCCCGCTGAGGAACTTAGGTCCTTTGGTGCTTTGTTATTTTTGTCCCTTTCTGTACGCGTGGTTTTGTTTTCGGTTTCGTGTTTGTAGCATCGGGACGATGCTTTTTAAGGGGAGGGCATTGACACGTATACATGTTTATCTTTCACCAGTGGCCGCTTCCACCGGCTAACAAATGTAAAACGTTATCGCTCGGCGCAGGACGCGCCTGTATCGGAAGTTTCTAGAACGTTATCGGTGCTTCTTCCCGTGGCCTGTTTTCACCGACGCTCATGTTATGTGATTGTATGACCGACGCGAATTGTCTAGAACGTTCTGCAAGACCCGCGGGCATCAGGGATTAATCTGGAACCTTCGATGACTCAGGTATAAAAGCCGACGCGTCGCGCCGCTGATCACATTTTCGACGACCGCCGACTGTGTTCGCCGCTATCGTTGTGCTTTGAGTGTAGCTTGCTTTTGTGGGCACAGGTTCGCCCAATAAACAAGCAGTTTCGTCATACAGTTTTACGACTGTTTTCTTTACCGTCACTACTACGTGACAATATGTGTGTACAACCATACACCCTTGACTCGCAATACGAGAATGCCACCGACTGTGGGGGTTCCTGTAGTGTACAAACGAAGGCGGGAATTGTGATATCCATTGTGTATATATCTGCAGGCACAACCAAGTGTGATATCATTCAATTCAATTCAAGTTTATTCCATTTTTCTTGAGATACACAAAAAAAATGGAGGAGGCCTGAACAAAAAGTGAAACTCTGTTCACTTGACGGGGATTCAGGCCCCCTTTACAAGGCATATAGCAAAGCAGTTGATGTGGAACACACACACACACACAAAAAAACACTCATTATGCGTTATTACGCTAACAAAGCATTCCGTGTCCCTTTGTTTTTATATGTATATAAAAATCACTTAGTATGCATACACACAAAAGAAAAAACACGAAACACCACATGTTACATTTCTGAAACAAGAGAAACATTAAATATTCTTCTTTACACTAGTTTCATTACATTAGTACAGAATTTCATTACACTATAGAAACATATAAAATTGAAAGAGAAGAAACGCATATTTTTCACAGATGTGCACTACTTAATGGATACAAAAAAATTTCTTAGTGTTTTCTTACTGGTAGATTCAATGAATATTTGATGTTCAATCAAGTAGTTTAGGAGTTTTGGCAGTCTGTAACAAAGCATCTGCTCACTCATATTTAATCGAGTGTGTGGAATAATCCACTTTTCAGTATTACGGAAAGGGTAAGGGTGAGTTTTTTCCTTAAGTTCAGCTAATGTATGTAATGTTCCATCAGAAAATTTAAGGCATTGTTTGTATCTGAGGGCTAAATTGTATGCGTAGAAGTTGTGAGCAGGAACCACGCAAAACCGTGTAAATAGCGGTCCTGTGTGTGCTCTGTAGTGTTCTCCAGCTATGTCACGGATGGCTTTCTTTTGCAGTACGTGTAATCTATTTATGTTTGTTAGTGACGTGGTGCCCCAAACAAGAAAAGAGTAGCTCATTTGAGAGGAAAATAATGCATGATACAGCTGTAGTTTGACACTACTCGGAAGTAAAAATTGTGATTTTGCGAAGACACCTACGGTTTTGGAAAGGCGGCCGACGAGATGGTTGATATGTGTAGCCCACAACAAATGTTTATGAAAGTAAACTCCAAGAGTTTTGACAGCGTCAACAATCTCTATGATGGAATTATCCAGAACTAGAGGGTCTGTTAGTGAGAAATTTATTTGGGGTAGTGAAAATACAATGGCTTTTGTTTTGTTAACATTTATTTGTAAAGAATTCAAATTGCACCACGTGCTAAGACTTTTGAGAACATCGTTTATGTCACTAGTTGTATTATGTAAATTCTGTGAACGAAATAATAGTGTCGTATCATGTGCATATAAGACATATTTAGGTGTTTTATTAATATTTGTGATGTCATTTATATAGAGATTAAACAATAAGGGACCTAAAATACTCCCTTGTGGAACCCCTGTATTTACGGGTTTACATGACGATGAGTATCCATTGATTTCTACACGTTGCATGCGATTCCGGAGGTATGATGCTATGAGATCTAATGGTAAACCGCGAACACCGTACAACTGTAGTTTTATTAGCAGTGTTTGATGATTCAGTCGATCGAACGCCTTCGAGAAGTCTATGTAAATGCCTATGACTGATTGCTTTTCCTCGAATGCTCTGAGAATGAAGTCTTTCTGAGTTAGAAGTGCAAGTTCTGTGGAACGGCCACTGCGAAAGCCAAACTGAGCGTCATTAAGTATATTGAATTTATTAGTGAACTTCGTTAATCTTGTCAAAATTATTTTTTCTAGGCCTTTAGAAAAAATGGGCAATATGGAAATGGGTCGGTAATTAGAAAAGTTATTTTTGTCACCTCCTTTAAATATCACAATCACTTTTGATATCTGCATTTTCTTTGGAAAGACGCCGGTACTGAGCACTAAGTTATAAATATTGCAAAGATGTGGTAAAATAATGTCTATTACATATTTAACTGGTCTTATCTGTATCCCATCTATGTCACAAGCTGCACTATTTTTAAGGGAGTGAAATATACCAAAGATTTCATTATCATCTGTAGGACTGAGATATATACTGCTATCGTTTTTATTTATTTCGTTTGCTGCCTCTGGGTGATGCGTACTAACCACTAAACTCGTAAAAAAATCATTAAATGACTCACTCAATTCTGAACCCTTGACGGGTACATTGTTTAGCATTAATTCTTTAATAGTTTCTGTGGAATGTGAGCGACCCAGCAGTTCGTTTACCTTTTTCCACATAACATCGGGCTTGGTTTTTTCATACTGCTGAAAAGCACCACAAAAATGTGCGCGTTTTGTTTTTCGCAGGTAGGCGTTGGTTTTATTTCGATGCTGTTTAAATATAGCCCAATCATCTGGGCTGTGCGATGTTAAAAACCTTTGGAAAAGGTTGTCTTTTTTTCTTACCATCTTCATGCACTCTCTAGTCATCCATGGCTTACGCGAATTACGCGCGTTTTTTATCTCTTTCAGAGGAAATGATTCTGCATAAGCTTCTGCAAACTTACGAATAAAAATTTCATACGCCTCATCTGATGTCTTCGCTCGAGTTACAGCATCCCAATTTATCAAAGTTATTCTTTTGCGAAAGTTGTCTAAACTGTGTGGATTAATATTCTGTACGGTTCTAATGGATGAACAATAATTAACGCCGCATTTGTGAGGCCTAATGAATAAAAATATTGGAAGGTGATCACTGATATGGGAAGAAATAACTCCGGATATAAGTGCTTCCGTTGGCTGGTTGGTTATGAAAAAGTCAATCAAGGTATTCGTGGATTCTGTGGTGCGTGTGGCGTCGTAAATAACATTAGTAAATCCATGTGAGTGAAGAAGTGTATTAAAGTTGTGTGTCATAATTGAGGACTGTAACATGTTTATATTGAAATCGCCGCCTAGAACAAGCATACGCTGCTTTTGGTTTACATAATTAAACAAAGATTCCATTGACAGAAAGAAGTTATTCATATTTCCACCCGGTGGGCGATAAACTACTGCTAAGATAAGTTTTTGGCACACTAAAACAAGGCATTCGATATCATCTGTCATACAGGTCATTTCATCAAGCAGTTGACATTCAATATTATCTTTTACGTAGATTAAAACACCACCACCACGTCTGGTTGTTCTGTTGACATAAAAAACATTGTAATTTGCACGTTTGATGACGTCGCTATCTGAAGAGTACCACGTCTCTGTTAACATGAGTACATCAAAGGAAAAGTTAAAGCTATTGAACAGAGTGCAAAGGTTATCTTCTTTATTTCTAGCTGATTGTGTGTTTAGATGGAAGCACGTCAATCCTTTGACGTCATGAAAACTAAATATGTTGTCTACATCTTCAGGCAGTATCGCCATTATTGAAAGAAAGAGGAAAAAAAGTACAGGCTAAAATGCGCGTCAGGTCACACAATCTTATCAATGTCGCGCTCACTTCGAATAGTTGATCACATTAGAGTGCTCATCTTTCCTTGCGAATATTTTGCCATCCCTCGTCCACACGAACTTCCACTTTTGTGCCTTCTTTCTTTGAATGGTCATGCCCAGGAGTCTCTTTAGTGCTGGACAAAGATGCTCATTAATATATATGGAAGAGGAAGATGTGTGGCCGAGGTCTGATATTGATAGGCGCATTTTCTTGGCTTTCTTGAGAAAGCTGTCACGTTTGGCACGGCTTTTCAACTGAACAATTATGTTGGTAGGCTCAGAATCGTTGCGACCCTTGACCCTATGGCACACTTCAATTTCATCAGGAATGAGTGGTTCATTCACGAGAACGCCAACTTGACAAACAGTCTTTACTAGATCTTCACGATCTGCTTGCAGGATTCCTTTAATCTCCACATTACACTTTCTGGAATACTGCTCACTTCCTGTGATTCTCTGCTCCTGATCTTCCAACATCTTTTTCATCGATTTGCATTCGTTTTCTAGAGCTGCGTTTGCTTTCATTAGCGCACCATTTTCTTTTAGGAGTCGTTCATTCACATCCTTCATTTCCTCATACATTTTATCATAGAAAGAAATACTTTTCTTCATGTCTCCGAGTTCCTTTCTCGTCTCATTGAGTTCCTTTCTTAGGTCTCTTTCGATTTTCCCTTTTAATTCCTTCAGTTCTTTCTTAAATTCTTCCCGGAGTTCATCTAGACCAGGAGCCATTCTACTTCAATCAGTGCAGTTGAAAAAGAACATAGATCAGGCACAACATGCACAGATATTGGCAACAGCAAAGGCAGCAAGGATAAAACACAGAAAGTAACGGGCTGAAATATGTGAACAAAGTCCAACCTGCATGAATAGGAGGATAACTTTTAGCGAGCGTGCTCCCCAGCTGCCCCGCTGCTGCCAAGTGGTCTGTCACAGCGATGCACCCTGCTTAAGTAGCCTTGCGACGATCCCTGCACCAACGTAGGCACCTGACGTCACAATGGCCGGTAGATAGTTCCCGCTCCGCTGGTGTTGATAGCCGAACAGCTGCTTGGCTGCATGAATAGGAGGATAACTTTTAGCGAACGTGCTCCCCAGCTGCCCCGCTGCTGCCAAGTGGTCTGTCACAGCGATGCACCCTGATTAAGTAGCCTTGCGACGATCCCTGCACCGACGTAGGCACCTGACGTCACAATGGCCGGTAGATAGTTTCCGCTCCGCTGGTGTTGATAGCCGAACAGCTGCTTGGCTACTAACGTCCTACCAAACTAACCAAGACCCATGAACCAAGGTCATGAAGTTCATGACCACCTACTTTGCAAGAGTTAGCCGTGATCACACTACCCTTGTGATCATCGTTGGAGAGTTTAATGTGGACATTTCAAAACCAGACAAGAATTGGCTCACTCACTTTGTGCTAGAAGAGTTTGACTTGAAGGGCCACACCAATCCAATCCAAGTCACTCACCCACTCAACAACGGTCGTGTATAGATTTAACTTTGGCTAACAATCTGTCCAAGGTTGTGACTGAAGCCATATATATATATATATATATATATATATATATATATATAGCAGTAATGACAAAGCTATCGTCACTACCATTACCAAACCATCAAAATAAATACATGCACTCTTGTGTAACCATGTGTGATGTGCAACAGCTTCGCTGTCATCCACCTTCAATGAGCGGAATGGCTTCTCATTTTTTTTTGCCACGGCTTTCTGATGACGACGGGGTAGCACAATGATGCAATTATTGTTCTCGCATTAAAAACAATGAGTTATGCACTGCGTGCGATTACTACATCGCCAGGGCTCATGCTACTTTCCTTGCCACGGCAGGGCCTGTTTGCTCACATACAGCAAAATAACAAGTCCACGCGGCCTTCATACATGGTGCTGGGCTTATCGATAGACTTCGAGGAGAACTTCACGACAACGGAGGTGATCAAGTAAGCTGCTTTGCATGCCAATTTTGAGGCGGAAGCCTTTAATGGCTCTTTGTCAAGGTAATCTGCCGTTAACAGAAACTGTCACAGCTTTCCGGCCACCTGGTTGGTCTCCTCTGTGTCGTGACGTCACTGTCGCTAGGCGCAAGTGTGCGCCTCCTGATTGGCTCGCGTGCATGACGTCACTGTCGTCAAGTGCGGGTGTCGGGGTGGGTCGGAGCAGCGCGGGTCTGTCATTTCTTCGTCGTTGCTACAGTTGCTGTAGCAACGGCGCCTGCTTGCCTATCCGTTTTGTCGTCTCCTCCACTCATGCCCTGACGCCTATAGTGCGCATAGCTGGCATAGCACCGCCATGGAAGACGCGTCTCCTCCTGATCCACAAACGGCGCTGCAACAGTTCCAGGCGGCCACAAACTACTTTAACAGACACTTTAACAGGCAATGGTGTCAGGCTTCCGCCGTTTCACACTTTAGTCCCGACAAAGTGTCTTCCGATTTTTTTATTTCTTGCTTTCTTCAAGTAAGTGCAGCCAGAGTTATGTCTCTATATTCCCTTCAGACACGCATTATGATCGATGTGTGAAACATAACATAATTTTATGCCAGGGGGCTTGAAACTCTACTGAAAGCCAATCAAGATGGTAGACTGACTCTATGTGCGTTTTATGATTAGTCATCATAATTACAGAGTAACTAAATATTTCAATATTGTAAAGTCCATCATGCTATGTTTCTTGATAAGAAGGATTGAATCGCCCGCTCGAATTACATGCACAACATGCATTGGCCACAAGCATTTCAAAAAGAAAACAAATATTTCGAGGTTGCTACTGGCATGCCTCACATCCAACATCACGTAAAACACGGTAGGGCCTTCGCTAATACGCTACTCTGTAACGATACAGATCACTCGGAAGTAAAATGATAAGCAACACGAGAAAAAGGGGAGAGCAGGAGCCACCGTTTCGACAAGTGGACTTGTCTTCTTCAGACAAGTCCACTTCCCGAAACGTTGATTCCTGCTCTCACCTTGTTCTCGTGTTGCTAATCGTCTTGAATTTCCATCTCTCGCATTCCCCATGTTTTCCTCAGAAGTAAAATGGAATATAGATTAGCAGAATGTTCAATTTACCCTAAGATTAATGTTTGTGTTCTATTCATTGCTACCACAGCACAGAAATGGCAAAAATAGGTCGCGTCAACGATTGTGGACGCCGTGTCTGAAAGGGATATTCAGTTTTCTTTATTCGGTAGAACTGGGCTTCATGTCGCTTGAATATTCAAGGACAAGAGAATACGTTTTCAAAGTGCATTTAAGCTGACTAACACTGATATTTGCCGCGAATTATTGGTGAGAAAGATGTCCCTCGATCGTTCCAATGTGCTCGTAACAGTGCCATCCACATGACTGAACAAAAAGCCCGCATTTGCCATGCGAGATAAATTATTACGTGAAAACAAGTTACGGAGTGCCGTCTTCAGCTCGTCGTGTGTGTGTGCGTCCGAAAGAGAGGGTACGCGTCGCTTTTAATTTAGAAATCTGTTCTCATTGAACACCACTAAGAACCTACTTAGATGACCATACCTATACACCGTGACATTCTGTCGTCCACGACAGGACGCAGCTGTTCTCTGTCGTACAAGAACATGATCAAGGCGGTGGACACCCGCGCATTAATAGAACTTGGGGAATGGATAAGCTTGTCGTGTGCTGAACTCAGAAAGTCGTCAAAAAGTCGACAGACGAAGAAACGCGTCGGCGCGATGATAGAGCAGTGGAGCGTGAGGCTACAAAGGAGCGTGAGGGGATTGCCGTCGATCTTGCGTCGTCCGAACGAGCGCAAGCAAAAGCCGACGAGCGCAGCCTTGAACTACACATCGAGCTTGCTAAGATGGATGCAACAGTTCCAGTAAAGCCGCACAAGCTGTTAATTCTCAAACGATAAATCTGCGCAAGTTTCTATAAGTAGTTTGAGGACGCCCAGGAACATTTGGACGCCTACCGCAAACGAATTCAGTGCGCCGCTACAAGCCAAGGCTGGTACAAATCGCAGTGGGCCATTGAATTGAGCATGTGCCTCATCAGCAAAACGGTTTAGATTGTAAGACCAAAATAGCTCTGCTGCAGCATATTCGATTTACGGCCGGGAGAAAGTTACGGTAAACGTTTCCGCACGTCGTAAACTGAGAACGGAGATACGGCTATGCAGCACGAAGCTAGGATTGAAAGCTGCTAGTTCGACAAGTGGGTAGAACTCTCCAAGGGACCTCAAACGTTCAAAGGTCCTGCCAAGTTTGTAATGATGGAGCAGTTCTTAGAAAAGTGGCTATAAAAGAAAATTCGTCGACGTTTCCACTCCGTGAAGATGCTTAACCAGCGGAGCTAAAACTTGCGGCCGTGGTGTTTATCACTGGGCTAATCCCGAGGGTTCGTTAAAGTATTCCTCAATTATGAGGTTACACACACGTTCGGTTGCGACGGAGGGTATGACGTCACCGACGGTATGCCCGCAGTACGCCGTTGTCGCTGGCGTTCGATGTTTTGAGTTTGCTCGGCGGCGTGGTTAGCAGCATTGGTCCGCCATTTCCGCTTGCGATTCATCGAAACTAAATAGCTTTAGAATTAAATCTGTCCGTTACCTAAGACAATGAATGGCTCATACTCCCTTAAGCAATGGCGCATACCCCCGTAAACACGTCCACCCCATTACGACGACTGGAGAGAGAAATAAACTTTATTGTTAGACCAGGCTTCTTGAGTCCAAAGGTGGGTGGCCTCCTCAGTCCAGGTAGAGAAGTGAAATTCTACGCTGGAATCATGAGCGGCAACGTAGCCAACTGTACAAGAAGACAACGACGACGAACGCCGGAGCAGTGGCACGAGCGCAACCCGATGAGCGCCAACGAGCCAGCTGCGGAAGAAGAAGACAACGCTCGAGCTAATGCTCATGATGATAGTTTCCTGTACACAGGCGATTTCGCCTAACCATAAACGATTTCGCCGAGACATATAAATCTTCGCTTTAAAAGGCGTAGTTTCGCCCGCAAGGCGAAACGTCGACTGCGATCGCAAATTAGTGGACAGCTATACGAAGTAAGGATATTGGGTTTATCGGCGGTATAAACTTGTAAACATAGGCATAATGAGAAGAATGGTTTCACGCGCGCACAAGCAAACATGCACTCATCTCAATCGATGACCGCGGAAACTCGCTGTCAAAACGCTGGAGTAAGGAAGCGCGGCCGCAGAAGCGAGCGAATTGACCTTCGTGCGGCATCTCGCATTAACGCGAACTAAGTTGCGAGAAGACAGCGCATGGCGGACTGTGTCACCGTCGCAGAGCAAACCCCCCCCCCCCCTCTTGGTTCCTTCTAGCTTTGCTCCCTGCATGAGCGATATTGAGCCGCAGGTCCAACTCACCCTCGCACACTTTCACTCGTACATACAGCATACGGCTGTGTGTGCGAGGTATTTAAAAAATCACATAATTTACATACTGCGATTTGCACACCAAATAATGATTGCAAAATGTGTGGTTTCCTCAAATAGTCCAGGCCTACAGCAAGTCCCCCCCCCCCCCCCCCCCGCAGCAGAAAGGTGCTGGCTACGGGCCTGGTCAACATGGACGTCTCTAGCAGGACCAGGCCGGTCAGGAGGGTTTCACTCATCTGTGTTAGCAGCCATGTTAGGCGACGGAGTGTGGAGGCCGACGGTTCGGCGCTGGCAACGCTGACAGGGAGGGTGGCCAGTATTTGCAGTAGTGTCTTGATCAAAGGGAAGATGTCACCGTCGCACATGTAGATCGCTTCCACAGCAGTCGAAGGGACGTCCGCTCCTTCGCTTTTGCGCTTCGACTTCTCCCGCCATAGCCGCAGTTCGGCTTTAATAAAACACTTGCAGTTATCAGGGCGTGGCTTCCGATGAGTGACCCATACCACTGGGCGATCTCAGTTAATACTTTTGCCTCGTCTTCTGTTTTGACGATATACAGCTCAGATGACACAAAGACGAAGAGCCCACAGACTCTAAAAGCTTGTCCGTTAAACCTTGCACTTGAAGTCTACTAACACATTATCCAATGGTGGCATCTACAGCGACATCGTGTAGAAACCCTCTGGATCGAGCGCTGGAGCGTTAGACCTGTGGCTCTGTCTCTTCGTGATGCGAGGGAGCCGCAGCTTTGTTTCCAGCGCGATGGCTTGCTCGCAGAGAAGCGTGAATAGCTCTTCGCCAGTGGCGTAGCCAGAAATTTTGTTCGCCTGACAGCCCACAGCCCACAAACAATTGTCATGAGAGAAAAGCACCGACAGCGCATGCCTTTTATGGTAAATCTTAGGCTGAAATATTAAACGTGCAAGCTATAAAAGAAGGCCGGCCCACGAAAGAGGCCGCGTTTCAACCAGAAAGCGCGCCTTCTTGCATATATAGACGGTTTCAGTGTTTGCAAACAAACCTCGCTTGCCGCTGATTGGTTGCCCCGTCGGAACTTCCGGCAGAAGAACTAGAAGCACTTCCGGCTATGTTGTTTGAAGGCATGCGCAACGTGACGCCGGCGTGTCGATGTTTGCACTGCTTGGTGGAATCTGTGATGACGTGATTCTACATCGCGAATATTGTCGGTATGACGAGCGACTACTTTAAGGCGCTTAGCACCGAAGCAAAAGATCGGTATCGCCAAAAGATGATGTTTAGAGGCAGAGAGCTGCCCGATCGGCTGGACGATGATGTCGTGCGATTTTCGTTTTCGCCGGGCTCCAAACACCTACCCTCAGTTACAACCCCGGAGAAGCAAGCGGAGCATCTTCGTGCGGACATGCAATGAACGCAGACTGTTGTCTTCAAGGCAGGTAATTGGACTGCCGAAAACTAAAAAAACTTTAAAGGCACTTTTGTCTTCTTTCTGGGGTTTTACGTGCCAAAACCAGTTCTGATTATGAGGCTCGGCGTAGTGGAGGGTTCCGGATTAATTTTGACCACCTGGGGTTCTTTAAAGTGCCCTACAACACAAGCACACGGGCGTTTTTTGCATTTCTCAATGGCACTTTTACTGCTGCAAAATGGAGGATGAAGTGGTAAGCTGTGCATGTGTACATGCACATGTTTTCTGCGTCATCTGCCTTGTTTCTGCTTTTCAATATGCATTCACAAATAACTGCACATTCTCAAAAGTAATTTAGTGCAAGAAGCCTAGGTCGAATGAAATGGGACTAACTTAAATGCTCACGAATTTACCACACTTCTAACAAAATGAAACCTGTAGTGTTGGGCACGAGATTGCAATCCATAATTGGCCTCCGTTCATTCGTAAATGCTTTTAGAATGTGGCCGAAACTTCCTACATGCATGCACGGAAATCGCTAACTTTTCTACAATTCTGCTCTGCGATACCGATACGAATGCTCACATGCCGCCGCGGTGGCTCAGCGGTTACGGTGCCCGGTTGCTGACCCGAAAGACGCCGTTTGGGCCCCGGCCGTCGCATTTTGATCGAGGCGAAATGCTAGAGGTCCGCGTACTTTGCGATGTCAGTGCACGTTAAAGAACCGCAGGTGGTCGAAATTATCCGGAGCCCTCCACTGCGGCGTCCGTCATAGCCGGAGTCGCTTTGGGACGTTAAACATGATAAACCAATGCCCACATGTACCTAGGTAGTAAAGCTGCAGAAGAGCACTAGTGCCCCAGATACGAAAAAAACATCAAAATAAAACGGCGGCAGCATGGCACCCGCTAAATAATAATTTAAACTCACGTTCGTAGCATGGCGATCCACGCCGAGGCAAGAAACTGGACGAGCGGGCAAACTCGGGGCGAGAGTCGAGCTGCTCTCGCGTGAGCTACATAATATACGGCCGAAACAATCGTGTTGTAGCACTTTTATTATTCAGAATTATAGCAGTCCGGCTACTCCACGTAGTAACGTGCCTTGGATGAAGTGAGCATAGCAAATCTGGGAGCTCTTGGTAGGCTCCCAGATTTGAAAAACACCGTTGGCGAGTAAACGTAATGAAAACGGTCGATGCTCCAAGAGCTACTCGCCGTCACGCAACACACTGAATGCCACAAGTCGCACTTATCTCAATATACCCGAAAAATAACACAGAATATGCGCAGGACGAGTGCGCGAGCGAACAAATACCAGCAAAAACGAGCAAAAGGAACGGCTCCCGGAAGTTTCCTAAGGGCGCCGGATGCCGGAGCACAGCGTTGCCAGAGTGCGGTGGTGCTGGATGAAACCGTCTATTGACCCTTTTCGCGGAGCAGTTCGCTTTAGAGAAACGAGATGGCGCTTACGGCGGCGCGCCAGACGTCTCCTCAGCAACCGCGCACGAATACGAAACCATTTTCGCTTCTACCTTGCATCTGTGCGACCAGCTGTCAGAAATGTAACTGAGTTATCGCTAACGCACTGTGCTCCATTCATTCTGGTTCGAATCACGTGGATTAAAGACGTGTGCAGTAGTTGGCTGCAAAAATAGTGACTGGCATATTAAGGAATGTAATGAATATGTGGGGCCAAGTTTGCTGACTGCTGCTGCAATTGTCCGTACGTGTTTCCGGCACTTTGAGATGAATGGCTCTCCTCGAAGAAACACAAATTTGCTCATCCGCCTGCGTTGTATCGCTAACCTTCAAAGAAAGGGTTTCAGCCCCGGTACGTCGGCAAGAGTGAGTACTGCTCGTTAAACAATGATAACGGGAGTAGCGCCACCTCCTGTAGGTCATAGTAGGTTTCGCGCACAGTATTTACGCACATCTACCCCAACCAGCACGGAAACTTACACCCACTCTTTCGCCAACGTGTCAAGAATATGTGAATGGGCGCACACTTTAATATATGCGCACTATATACGCACAATAAGTGACGGTACTACATCGATAGCGCACGAATGGTCAAAGCTGAATGTTTCGTGATGGTCCACAAGAGTAAGCGAATTACTCGCGATAATACGCATTTGCTACAAGGTATTGCAAAGTGAAGAACAGCTACGTTTCAAGCCTTGAGCGCAGCAAAAACAAATCTATCAGAACTGAGCACACCCGCGAGCGATTAGGCAGAAAATAATCAGATAGTGGCCGCACCAAGGGACTTCACTGAGTCAGAAACTGTCAAGCCGCTGCTTCAAAATATTTGCCAAATAAAGTACAAAGATCAAAACACACTAACCCTGATTCAATTCATGAGCGGAATGTTTGAATAGCTTGAAATACATATTTAGCCCCGCTTTTAGAACAAGCACAATATACGCTGCTTGCGCCGTTTGGACATAGGTTAATCAGCTCCGGAAGCGCTTTTGCATGTCCTCTGAAGCTGTGATCAAAGTTTCGTGTCGTTCACCCAGTCACCATTTACGATATCTCCCAAAACAGAGGTTTTCTATGCCGCGCTGGCGTCATACACTTCCATTGTAAACAAGGAGGCAACGGATGCACTTAAGCGAAGCAATGGGCGCGTCACCACGTGATCAAACATGGCAGCGCCCACGGGATGGCCGCGAAAAGGGTCAATAGCGCTCACCGCCAGCGTTTCCCGGTAAACAGTACGGTTAAGCTGCAGTTGCCGGGAAGTGTGAGAAACAGTCAAGGATCTTTGAATGCTATGGCGTTCCATTCTTGAATGCGAAGCTTAAGCGTCCTCCAAATTTTTGTATTCGCATGATAATTTTGATCATGATGCTAACTGTGACAACAAACAATGAAAATTTCTGTGGTTAGAAAAGCTAATGAACAGTCATACGTTTTCATAATAACGAGCTTATATAGGAACGTGAAGGAACAGACATTTTTACATGCATTAACTTTTGCTGCTTCGCTATCTAAAGTACAAACTTCACTCGGCGGTAAAGTTTAACGAAGCGGTCAATGACTTGGACACGTTGATCGCGACGTCTCTGTGGGCGTATTGAAGCGCCAGCATAACCATGCGTTCCTCAGACATTGTATACCGCAAGTAGTTTTTTAGTAAACTCTTGTTAAAAAATATCTCGACGCTGGCAGTGGCACTGGATAGGTGACTAGAATCTGCAGCAGTTTGTACACTTGTACACTCGGCCACAAAACATTGCGGGGCACGCGAGCGCGTGGCGAAACGGTCCTCCTCGCCTATAGACGAGAAAACGATCGCCTGAAGGCGCTGCTGCGGCTCCTGACAGCGCCCCCTATGTGAAAATTTCAAGCAGCGCGGTCGCTCCACGGTGCAGTCTCCGCTTTGTTTACATTGTTTCATCCGTGCTTCCCTTCGCTGCTCGTGCTCACGGCGCTCCGTTTTCGACGGCGGCAGATCGCCTGCTTGCTGAACAGCGACGCAAAGACTGCAGTGCGATTTCAAGATGGTTGCTGACGCCAACAGTTTTTTTCGTGGCGGCAACCTCAAGAAAGGGGAGCGTCTGCTTCCACACGTGTGTGGTGTTGAAAAATTGTGGGCGGTGATGTGACAATGAAATCCAAGTGCGTGTCGCAGGTGTCCAACGAGATTGTATACGACATCGAGTTAGAGGCACACCGAGTTCAGTCATTTAGTCACTTTTATTTCTCTATGGTGCAGTCACAAAGCGGCCATGCATGCTTGCAGAGATGTGCAGAGACGGTGACGATTGCGGTTGGTTTCGTTGGTCGCTGGGCGCGCACACACGGCTGCTCTCAATTTGGCTCCCAGGGAGTGGCATCAGCACTGCCGGAACAGAAAGAACACATGCATTAGGCACCAATAAGCCAATAAAATTAATTAACGATGTAAGTACTACATATGTGCATAATGCCTTATATCATGCTGTATAAATATTTAATGTATATCATGCCTTATTCAATGCTAGAGTCATGGCAACTCATTGAATTATTGAGCAAGGTATCTTTTCACTGGTCATGAGAAATCACTCGTACAAACTGCTCCGTGAAATGAACCCAGGTCACGGTAACCAGCGATTACCTTGGGACCAGCAGGACGAGCGCGAGAATTAGCGATACATGCCTCACCAAAGCAAATCTAGTTTCTCGTCGGGCGAATGCCCCGCCGCAGCAAAAGTAAGCTCACACCGATGGCCGGCTACTACACGAAACGAAGATTCTTGGCGGGAAGAGTGAAACAGGAAGAATGTGCAAGGTGGCAATTACTTTAAAACATGCTTGGATATTGTGAACCCAGAAAGCATGGCCAAGCAACAAACATAACGCGCGCCTCTCGGGGCAGCTGCTTTGCGATCTGCCGCTTACCGACGCATGCGATGACCGCAGCTTGCATTAAATACGGATTGCCACCACACAAAAGACAAGTAACGTGCGGCCCTATTTGTTGCCTGTACAACTAGGAAATTAAGTTGCAGCGTTTGGAAAAAGGATATAATTATCTTGAGCCAGTCTTTGCCGATCGCGAGTGAACGACCAGTACAATCAATTAAATGCGTAGGTTTTACGTGCCAAAAGCACAATATCATTATGAGGCACGCTGTAATGGAGGGTCTCAGGAATAAATTTGACCACCGGGGGTTCTTTAACGTGCACAAAAATCAAAGTACATGGCAAGAACTGTATTCTTGCATTTCGCCTCCATCGAAATGCGGCCGCCGTGGCCGGGAATCGAGCTCGCGTCGTCGAGCTTAGCGGCGCTACACCTATGCATTTACCGCTAAGCTAACACGGCGGATTTCACTGTACGATTCAACTATGCGACACGTCTAAACAAACGGCCATGCGCTAAATACAGGCACATTACTATTGCGTCTTTATCGAGCGGCCGTGATATTGCACGCGAATGCGAAAGTACGTGACTTACTTGACTCGACGCACCGCAGTTATCCACGCTTGTCGTCTTTCCTCCTCGTACCACCTCTCCGGAATTCTGTAGAACTTCACGGGCGGCTTTCGACTTTTCGAGGCTCTTGTGGCAATCAACAACACGGCAGTATTGCGTGCCACCTTTCCTGGTTGATGAGGTCGCGCTCGCCGTCACGAAAACAACGCACGTGGTCGCTCGCGCCGTAGAGAACACGGGCGCGCGCTGGCCCGGCGGCGACCTTCGACACTTCCATGCTTCCGCCAGGGGAGTGGGCGGCGCTGGTGCCGCGCGGGCAAACTTTAGGTTGCCTCGTCTATAGACGTTTTCACGAGGGCGCTTCCGACGGTCTGGCGTGGAGAGTATGTGTCAGTGTTGCCTGTTCGGTCTGGACTGTGAGCTTGCCTTGCGCTTGCATTGCGGAGTGGTAGCTTTCCTTCGATGTTTCCGTTTATTTTTTTCACGAATGACTTACGCTCGTAAATAATGACATATATACTCATCAAAAGGCTACAGGCCAGCACTGTGCAGTTTATGGGTGCACAAACAACCAGCGGAAAATAGCGATTTTGGGGACTAAGTGTGTCCACAACACAGCACTCTGCGAGACCACTGCCGATGTGATATGTTCATCACGTTTCGCCGGTTTCCTGCATCACCTGAGGACTTGGCATTCCAGTCTAATGTGAACCAATGCACACATCAGTAAAATAACGCATTTTGGTAAACCTTTTTCGGCACATTTCCCAATAGGTTGCGAGAATTGTCAGCTCTTCGATGCAATATTTTCTCGTATGTAGTGGCAGAGGCTACATTTGTTATTCTTTCAAACACGACTTCATTCCAGTGCCTAATACGGGGGCCACGCGGCGCACTTTTAATCGTGATCGAGGCCGATCTGGGTCAAATTTCTTGGTCGCTATTGGCTTCTTTGCTCAATCTGCGGAAGGGAGCCAATCGCGGTCGAACATTCTGATCCAGATCGTTCTCGATCGCTATCAAAAGTGGCCGTGTGACACCGGTATAAGACAAATTGAAGCACTCTGCGAGAGAACTAGTCGGTAAATACACTTGCAACTATCTGGAAAAATCGTGTCCTATGGAAGATGTATGCAGACCCTGTGTCTACCAAAACATTGTCTCTGCGTTCACACGCACCCTGCGCGGCCCTGCCCATAAAGTTAATAACTTCAACAGTGTGGTGCTGCATCGAGCTCACCCATCTTTAAGCGTTGTCTATGTGCTTGGGCAGCAAGAGAATGCAAAAACGAACGTGTCAACCTCATCAGCGCGGCCTAGCACCAGTTCTAGAGTTCGGGAATCGTAATGCGCTAACTGTGCATGGCGTAGAAATGCGCTAAATGAGCCCGCGCAAGTTAGAACGTAAAAAATGGTATTCGCATGGGTACGCGCGGACAATAGCACCATGCTTGCAAGAATAACAGTAACGAAAAAAATAAATTATTCGCACAGTCGATCAAGTGGAATACTTACGTGCGTGCAGTGACCGCTTCGCTGACCACTAAGCGCTTTTCAGTCACGATCAGTAGTGGTTTACACTCATATGCATATGTATTTATTCGACAATTGTTGAGACTCGACATTACTTTATTATGAACATTGCACAGAAACTAGAGAAAGAGCAGAGATGGCCCTAACGCTGCAATATTATTGGCTTATTTCGGTTCAGAGATAGCGCACATGAACAGTTCCTTCCGTACGCCGTATCTTCAATACAAACGTCGCGCACGATCTACGTTAAGGTTCACCGTGAGCGAAGCTTGTTCCAAATTTAGACATTCGAAAGAAAAGCCATTCCAGGTAAACAAACGTAAAAAATAGGTAAACAAATATCTCTTTATAACAAGTCCTGTTATAATCCCTATTGGGATTGACAGTATGTATAAATAAATAACTACTAAATACTAAAAATAAAAATCTAGCACCTGGGCTGTATCAGTTGCGCTGGCATCTGTGATCACTGTCGCGCGTCGGTTCGCTGCAGGTACCGCGCTGCTCGATCGCCACGCTTATGTTTTGACATTTGGTTATAAGCACACTGCACCGCACCAGATCCAATAAATTTTGCATGATTGAGCTGTTCAGTTGCGTCGGAAGCGTATGGAGTAACCACCGCATATCTACCAACCACTGACACGCGTCGTCGGGCCGCCGGCGCCTGGTTCTAAGCATTGCCCGACAGCTACGTACGCGCCTGTTTCGCTAAATGAGGCAACCCTCAACCGCGAAACCTAATGGTGATCAGATTCAATCGACGATACAGTCACAAGTGCCCAGCAATAACAATGAAATATACCGCTGATTATCACTTCAGGTCTCGACGAAGCAGACGCGGCTGCCGCCGCTACCGACGACGAAACACCACATCCACTGGCACTGGCTGGGCTTGCTGTTGCCATGGCACACCACACTGAGCGCTCACGCGAGCTCGTGAAACATGTAACAAGTCAAGCCGCACAAGACAAGCGAAACGGAAGAAAACAATCGAAATAATGCGCGGCGAAGATCACACAACCGAAGTGCGGCCGGCCTGCTCTCTCGTAAGGCGCACAGTCCAAACCGGCGGCATAACATGTTCTGACGCTAGACGTCGCCCGCGTCGGCAAATGGCGCTGCTCAAACGTCGGTTTGTGAAAAGGTCTATACTGGCGCCTCACCCCTGGTGTCGAGACCGACGCTTGCGCGCATGCGCTTTCCTCCGTGACTGCAAGCGTGCATGTTTCTGCGCTTCCTCCTTGCGCGCCAAACGATATCTGACTGCAGCCGCGAGGTGCCCCTCTTGCGATTGGCGCTGTGGCGGCTTCGACGGGCAAAATTTAGGTGATATAATGGAAATAAAAAGTTCAATTTCATCTTGCCCGGCTATTTCTGCCATGCTCTTCTGTGGAAGAACGTCCTGTTCGTGAAAAGAAATAAAGAAGCAACATTGGCCACGAAAAGCCGCAGTGCAGAAAAAAAGAAAAAAAAAAAAGACTCGTTGGCGTTCCCGACCGGCGATATGCATCCGCGCTCGTTACTCGACAAAAGCGACCGGTGTGGCGCGCCAGCTCACGCTTCACATAGTTTTGCCAGTCGAAGCCGCACAGCGCAAATCGCAAGAGGGGCACCTCGCGGCTGCACTCGGATATCGCTGGCGCGCAAGGAGGAAGCGCAGAAACATGCACGCTTGCAGTCACGGAGGAAAGCGCATGTGCGCAAGCGTCGGTCTCGACACCAGGTACGAATCGCCAGTAGGCGAGGAGGACAGTTTAGCCATGGGCTCGCGTGCCCCACAATATTTTGTGGCCGAGTGTACCTTGCGCAAACAGTATGCTGTTCGATTCCAGCATTATCCGTCATTTCGTCAGCAAGTCCGGAGAAGCAGCCTGCAGCGTTGTTTACTTTTGCATCTCGGCTTCCTTTTATAATTTCACCACAAGTTCCTATAATTTGGATTTGTACATCTGGGCCGGTATTTTGTAGCGATGCCTTTCCGGTAATAATTCCTTTTCGCGCTTATCGTGCTTTGGCAGTGGTCAGAGCGACGGTCCGCTCGCGTTACCAACGGAATCAGCCGGCCGTGAGCGGCGGATGATAACTAGTATAAAATAAGTCATAAGGAATCGCTACAAAATCACGGGCCTGGGCTTAAATACGAGGCATTACTGGGGCAACTTTCCAAATTGTTCTTCAAATATGTATCCACAATCAGTTCGCATGCGAACTCTGGAAATACCAGTATTTTCAGCGGGGGCTTTCCTTAAGTCCATAGGACCACTGTCCATATCGCCACGGAGAGGCACACCTTGCCGCCCGCAAAAAAGAACTGCCTCAATACTAGGCCGTTAACGTTCTTCTGTTTTCTCTTACTTAACTTTGCCTGCCCTGGTCCAGCTGATCGATCACAATGGGCGCGCTTCCTGAAATTGTTTGGAGAAAATTATCAGCTGCCAGCTGACAATCATGGTGATATTTAATATTTTCCGGTGTGTGGAAGATTGCGAGCGTGTGCTTCCATTTCTGGAACGGCTTGGACACGAGGGTTCCGGTGCGCGCATGTTGGCCCAAGTTTATAAGAACTTCTTCTTCTTTCTGGGGTTTTACGTGCCAAAACCAATTCTGATTATGAGGCATGCCGTAGTGGAGGGCTGTGAATTAATTTTGACCACCCTGGGTTCTTTAACGAGCACTACAACGCAAGCACACGAGCGTTTTTGCATTTCGCCTCCATCGAAATCCGGCTGCCGCGAGTAGGATTCCATCCCGCGACCTCGTGCTCAGCGGCGCAACGCCCTTAGGGTTTATAAGAATATTAAACCCATAAAGTTCCAGATTTAAAAATCTAAAGCACGCCTTTGTAAATTTTAGTGCACCTTTCGCGTCAAAAGTTTGAGAACTTTATACCCATCAAGTTTCGGAATTGAAATCCATGCGCTCCTTAGATTCCGCGGCCGCTGCGAGATGCCGCGACGCGCCCGCTCGATATCGAAAAGCCCTTGAAACTTGGTCGTAATGTTCGCACCGAAATACCTGGTCGAGCGTAAAAAAGACATTGTAGACAAAATCCAGAATGATTCCCGGCGCCGGCGGTTGTTTTGGGTGGCGGCGCATGACGGCACGACAAACTTTCGGGGGGGGGGGGGGGGGGCTGAAGCCCCATCAGCCTCTCCCCCCCCCCCCCCCCGGCTACGCCCCTGCTCTTCGCAGTTTTTTCTCTGAGCAGTTAGACCAGCTACGGTGTTGGTTTATATGTTATGTGCTTTGTGCAGATTGACGTACTCCTTCTGGCAGAGACGACTCAATGGAAGCATGTGCGCCAGTAATTCCGAGAGGCGAACTATCGCCATTCTAATCTAGCCATTGCCAACAGCGACGCGGAGAGTCCTCGCTTTCGCAGCGCTTTGCTGTTCTGTCCAGTTGGCGACGGCGAGAACTTTAGCCACGGAGCCGAAAGTGGATGATACTGACAATGGGGGTGGTGGTGGAAAACTTTATTTCCCAAAGAAGGGGGTCCTGAAGGACACTCGGCTAGGCGCCAGGTGTAGAGGGCACCTCCCCCGTCGGCACAGAGAGCCCGTAGCTCTCCGCCGCCTCGCGGGCCTTCTAAAAAATAAAATTATGGGGTTTTACGTGCCAAAACCAGTTCTGATTATGAGGCACGCCGTAGTGGGGGACTCCGGAAATTTGGACCACCTGGGGTTCTTTGACGTGCACCTAAATCTAAGTACACGGGTGTTTTCGCATTTCGCTCCTATCGAAATGCGGCCGCCGTGGCCGGGATTCGATCCCGCGACCTCGTGCTCAGCAGCCTAACACCCTAGCCACTGAGCAACCACGGCGGGTCGCGGGCCTTCTGGACAGCCCGAAGTTGGCCGTGTAGTGAAGCACTTTTTAGCACTATGTCCCAATGTTCCTTGTTCTTGGCGCAATCGTCACTCGATGCACAACCACACAGCATATGGTTCAAGTCAACACGTTCACTGCAATGTTCACACACATGTTGTCCGACGTAGTCTGGGTCAATGTGCTTCATGCGCCAGGGGTTGGGGTATGAGTTCGTTTGGAGCAAGCGTAGCGTGACTGATTGGCTGCGAGTTAATTTCTTATCCGGGAGGGGGTACTCTCGTCTGCTTACATAAAAGTGCTTAGTGAGCTCGTTGCAAGGGAATAATTGATCCCTGTACTCGATATGTGGGGTAGCGGGGGAACCCGGAGGGACGCGGTCGACGAGTCCTCGCGCCGCCTCGTGTGCGATCTCGTTGAGATTCTGCAGGCCGCCCCCTAAGCTGCCCATGTGTGCCGGGAACCATACGATGGAGTGATCGGTGATGTTACTTCCGCCTAAGATTCGTAGCGTCGTCTTGTCTATCCCACCCTTGGCGAAAGCTCGAGTGGCTGCTCTAGAGTCGCTGTATACAATTGTGAAGCTCGAGTCTTTGAGAGCTAGTGCTATCGCTGCTTGTTCAGCTACATCTGGCTTCTTAGTGTAAAGCGTGAGTGAGTTGCGCGTTCGCCCGTGTCCGTCGATTACTGCTACCGAGTAGGCGTGCTTTCCCGGTATGTACGCAGCATCCACGAAAGCTGTCTGATCGGGAAACCATGTCGCGTCTGCCACGAGGGCTCTGGCGCGGACGAGTCTTCTTCCTTGATTGTGGATCGGGTGTACGTTTCTTGGGAAGGGGAGCACTTTAATTGCTTCTCGCATGACTTTAGGTAACAGCAAGACGTCCCTTTCCGCTATGGTGTTCAGGCTGAGCTTGACGAGAATCTCTCTGCCCGCTTTTGTGCTTGATAGGCGTGCGATCTGTGCCGTGTGCTGAGCCTCGATGATTTCGGCAGTGGTATTGTGCGCTCCTAGCTGTAAGAGCAGATCAGTGGAGGCATTATCGGGGAGCCCCAACGCTGTCTTGAAAGCTCGTCGTATGTGTACTTCGAGCCTTTTCCGGTGTTCTTTTTTCCAGTTGAGCATCGCAGCCACGTATTTGATGTGACACAGTACAAAAGCGCGCACCATTCTAATGGCGTTGTCCTCGCTCAGTCCCCTGTGCCTATTCATGATGCGCCGAAACATTCGGATCGCGTTCGCAATCTTGGTCTTGATGCTGTCCAGCATCACCCAGTTGGAGCCGTTACTTTGGATGATTAGTCCTAGGATTCGTATTTTGTCAACCGTATGTATGCGATTTCCGTCCCTGTCGTGTAACTCAATGCATGGAGTGTGGTGTCTGCGCCAGTCGTTGGATGGTCGTCCTGGTCTTGGGGGATGGTAGATGAGTAGCTCGGATTTTCTGGAAGAGCTGCGAAGTCCCATTGGGGTGAGATGGGCTTCAGTAACCAATATGGCGTCTTGCATGCGAGATTCTAATTCCGCATCACTGCCACCAGTGCTCCAGATGGTGACATCGTCTGCCTATATGGTGTGCTCCACGTCGGCAATTTCACCCAGTGCGCGAGAGAGCTTTGTCATCACCAAGTTAAATAAGAATGGTGAAAGTACCGAGCCTTGCGGTGTTCCCTTATCGCCCAGTTCAAAGATCTCCGAGACGTGCTCGCCTACCCGGACAGTGGCCGTTCGATCCTCCAGAAACGCCTTGACGTAGCGGTAGAAACGTGTTCCGAGATTGTGTTCAGATATGGCTTTGAGAATGGCTTGATGTTGGATGTTGTCAAAAGCTTGCTCCACGTCAAGTCCTAGTAGCGCCTTGGTGTCTCGTGTGGGGTGATCCAGCAGACTTTTCTTGATTCTTAGCATAGTGTCTTGCGTTGAGAGACCCGGCCTATAGCCGATCATATTGTAGGGGAAGTACTCCTTTTCCTCTACGTATTCCGATAGTCGACTCAGGATTACGTGTTTGGCTAGTTTTCCAAGGCAGGACGTTAGTGAGATCGGCCTCAGGTTTGGTAGCCCCAGCGGCTTGCCCGGTTTTGGGATGAGGACCGTGTTGGCATGCTTCCACTCATTCATTCATTTTATTTCGGCATTATGGTACATTATAACATGTACAAAATGCTGGGGGCACAGACTAAAAGCCAAAAAAGGCTTGACGGGGTCTGTACCCGATAATTGCACTTTGACAGGGGCAAAAAAAAAGTTCCTATGCGACAAGCTTACAATGGCAAAACTATACATCGGAAAATAAAACTAACAGTGTTGAAATTAACATTGAAAAGCAAATATTTACTTTTCTGCACAACATCAAAATTTATGAAAACTTGGAGAAACTTTCCAGTACAAAATCAAAACTTGATAGCAGCAGCATTACAGAAAACAATGCTGGTTGTTTAAAGAGTAGGCAATGTATATGCGATCATTTGTCGGCCATAATTAGTACGGGTCCGTGGCGTAAACCAAAAAGTGATTCCGCGCGTGTCATAAACATGTAATCTTTCAGTCAAATTAGCAAGTTCTTTCAAGCACAGATTGTTTGTTTAATGCCTTGTTTGTAGCGTTTCATTAGTAAAGATTCGTACAAGTCGTCAACAGGTATTACGTTTAGATTTTTACAGAGGGGCCTTGTGTGTGCGTTATACGGAGCATTGACAATCAAACGGACAGCCCTTTTTTGTAATCTAGAAATCCTCAGAATGTTGGAAATTGTGGTGGTTCCGCAGACTACGTAGCAATAGCACAGTTTTGAAAGGAAAAGTGAGTTATAGAATAACAGTTTTACTTTCTCAGGCAAAAGAAAACGTGTGCGCGATAATATACCAACCGTGCGAGAAAGACTGGAACAAACAGAATCAGACTGCAAATCCCAGGATATGTTTTCATTAAAGAGTACACCAAGACATTTCACAGCAGGAACCACCTCAATTTTTGATGGACCAAGAAAAAGCGCTAAATCAAAGTTGACTTTCTTGCTTTTAGCTCTAAATAAAACCGCTTTTGTTTTTGACGTATTTATAGTTAGCGAGTTGTTCAAACTCCAGGTATGCAGTTTCGCGAGTACGTTATTTGCTCTGGTTTGAATTTCCAATAAATCTGATCCTAAAAAAAACAAACTAGTATCGTCAGCATAAACTATAAATTGGGTATTTTCATCTATTCTTACTAAGTCGTTAATATATACATTAAAAAGTAGAGGCCCTAGGATGCTTCCCTGCAGTACTCCGCTGTTTAGGGACCGAAAGCTTGATTTATAGTTATTAAGTTGTACCTGCTGCTTGCGATCACTCAAGTAGCTTTGCATAAGTGTGAAAAATGCCCCACGGAATCCGTAATGCTGTAGCTTTTTTAAAAGTGTGGTATGATTAATCCGATCAAAGGCTTTTGTATAATCGATAAATATTCCAACTATGTAAAGTTGACGCTCAAAACCACCTAGTATGATTTCTTTTTGAAGAAGTAACGCGGATTCCGTGGAACGTTTTTTACTAAAGCCGAATTGAAACGGCGTTATGATGTTATGGCGACTCAAAAAACTATTCATTCTTATGTGTATTAACTTTTCAATAGCTTTGGAAAAAATGGGCAGTATGGAAATAGGCCTGTAGTTTGATACATTATTTTTGTTACCGCCTTTGAAAATAACGGTAACTTTAGTAACTTGTAACTGTCTCGGGAAATCGCCAGAAGAAAAGATTAGATTGATCACATGTGTTAGGGCTGGCGCAATGATGTCAAGTACGTACTTGACCGGTCGAATTTGTAGATCATCAGGGTCGGGGAAGTAGCTATTTTTGAGGGATAAGAACATTGCTACAACTTCTGGCTGGGAAACGGGAAACAAATACGCATTTTCACGTGTTCTCGAAGGCATATATTCCATGCAGGAAGTATTATGCACACTGCTTGCGACAGAGGCAAAAAAATTGTTAAAAAGGTCAGCTAGCTTACGGCCAGTGAATGTATCGTTATTTAATTTAATCTCAGTGGGGCCAGTGTTTTCTTTAGAATAACCTTCTAAGAAAGAATTCAGCCTTATTCAGACAAGTTCCGGTTTTCTAGATACTTCGTGATTAAACAAGTTATAAAAGTATCGTTCTTTTTGTCTGCGGAAAAGGTTATTTGTTTTATTCCTATGTTTCTTAAACGCTTGTAAATCGGAGGCGCTTTTTGACCTAAGGAACCTTTGATACAGTGCATTTTTATCGATGATAGCCTTCAAGCATTCCGAAGTAAGCCACGGCTTTCTTGCCTTACGGGGACGGGTCTTTTTGATGTAAGGAAAACTTACGGTGAAGGCTGTTTAATTTTGTCTATTAGTAGATCATACGCGCGAGCTGCGTTACCACTGCTATAGATGGAGCGCCAGTCTGTAGCTAATAAAATTGAACGGAAACGCTGCAATGTCCCCTGGATTACGTTACGGTATGTGACAGACCTTTCATGTTTGTTTTTTGAGTTTGGTTTGTTAAAGCTTTGTATTATGTATATGGGCAAATGGTCATTAATATGTGATCCGAGAACTCCTGAGTCAATTGTCTGATTTTGACAGTTTGTTACAAAAGCATCAATACATGTTGACGTACTTAACTGTATACGTGTCGGTTGTTTTATCACGTTTACCAACGCATTTACTACGAGCATTTCCGTAAGTTGAACCTGTGGCACTGAGTTGCTCAAGAAATCAATGTTAAGATCACCTCCCAAAATTAGTTTGTAATTATTGTCGTTAATCCTAACAAGGAATTCGTCTAAAAAAGATAAAAATGAAGGTAGCATCCATCCGTGACCGATGTGTCGACACGTGACCGATGTGTCGTCTAAATTTCGGAGAGTCCGATTTGTGATACCATCGGGGCCTGCTGCAGAGTTACTGTTGAGTTTGTGAATTGCGAAGCGTACTTCGCTTTCTGTGAAGTCCGCATCTAGCTCCGAGTTTGGGACACCATCGTAGTTCTTCCTTTGTAAGCTACGAGATTGCCCCGATTTAAGCGGTAAGTACAGTTTTGCAAGGTCTTCTATAAGACCTTCGGCAGTACTGCTTTGCTTCGCGTGGTGTACTAATTTGGTTAGCCTGATGCGTTGCATAGTTTTGGACTATGTTCCGTTCTCGTCGAGGAGGTGTTTTATGAGCCTCCACCCACTGCCTTTGCGTATTTGCCCGTTGAGGGAGTTACAGACTTCGTCCCATTGTTGTCGGGAGAGAACTACGCAGTATTCTTCAATGGTGTTGTTGAGTTCGGCGAGTTTCCTTCGTGGTCTTCTGTTTAAACGTTGACCCTTCCACCTGGCTAGTATGGATTGTTTGGCTTCGAGTAGATTCGCTAGCCGACTGTCCATTCTCTCTACCTTAACGTCCGTCGTAATCGTTCGTTCGAGGCTACGATGTCTGCTTTGAGCTGTTTGGTCCAACTAGTTATCGTGTGCTTCGTGTTTGCTCCTGTTGAGTTGGATGGCTGCGTCCGTATTGCACGAAATTTCTCCCAATCGATTACTTTGTACTCCCTTTGCTTCTTTCCCGGGAGCTCTGCATCAATTCGGAGAATATAGTGGTCACTGCCAAGGTCTATGCCCGAGTTGTGTCAGGCACATTTCTCTACTCCCCGGACGAAAGTGAGGTCCGGTGTGGTGTCTCGACATGTGGAAGTGCCACATCTAGTTAGGGTTTCTGGGTCTGTGATCAGCGTGAAGTCGAGATCTGAGGCTGTCGTGTGAAGAAGATCTCCCTTGCTAGAGGGATACGCGTAGCCCCATGCCTGGTGTGGGGCGTTAAAATCCCCACCTACAATCAGCGGACTATCTTTGGCGATGTGCGCGATCTTGCCCAGTATGCCTCTGAACCCTTGCCTCGTGTCCTTAGGGCTGCTGTACAGATTAGTGAGAAAAATGCTTTGCTTGTTCCCTACGTGGTCGTTTGGTATGATCTCGATCGTGAGGTGTTCTAGAATCTAGATAGCAGGCTGTGCTGCGGATTTCATGCCGAATGTACGGGATCTTCTTTCCAATCAGAATAGCGACGCATCTGCCTTGCTCGTTTCTGTGGGCTTCGGCTTTATATCCCGTAAGGGCCAGTTCAGTTATGAGTGTTTCTTGTAGCAAGATGACGTGTGGCTTCTCGGTTTCTGATTTGACCATCTGCAGGAGGACCGCCTTTTTTGAGGCGATCCCCCTGCAGTTCCATTGCCAGATGCGGAGATTTCGTGTCTTATTTGTCATTGCCATGTTGGCTGTTGTAGCCCCTTTCACTTGCAGTGAAACCGTCATGTGGTGGGCCTTGCGCAACGACGCGTTGTGAACTCATCCTCTCCATGGACGGTACTACAGTGTTGTTTAGATACATTCCCATTTTCTGAACTCGCGTGCTAAATATGTCCATTTTCTTGTTCATTCGCACCATGCTCTCGTGCATTAGCCTCATGTTCTCGCTCATGGCGTCCATGACGTCCTTAACGTCTGATCGCACGGCCATTCGCGGTTGCGTTACAGCTCGCTTCTTAGGAGGCGGGCATTCTTCGCGTTGTTCTCCCTGTCTATATCATACTAACCGGGTGGGGGGTACTAATAAAACTTGTTCTATTCTTCAGATTTTACCCATTTTAACTAAAGCTAAGCTGAAGCAAGAAGACTTCACAAAGAACTCAAACAAGAAGCCGAGGAAGAGAATCAAGTGAAGAACTCACCACAAGAGAAGATTAATACTCACCATTTATGTTAACAGCAAGAACTCATTTGTATATATCCTAATAAATCCCGCAATGCAGGTCCGTTCCCTGGCTGTGGTTTCGGTGGTAGTCCAACCCTTTCCCTTTCCCCTAACCTCAACTTTCCCTCCCCCATCCCCCCTCCCATCCCATCCCCCCAAATTTTTATTTGGCAATGCCCTGTTCATTTATTTTAAATTGGCAATGCCTGCTATATTCTTATGGTGCAGGCAGAGGCTCTTATTTTATTAATTTATGCCTCACTATAACAAATGTCTCGCAATCTCAACTGGCAGGGGAGTTTAGATGTCGGTTGGTGGTCCGGGAGTGCGCGTTGGTCTACTGCTGTTCGCATTACGTATTTCAGTTAATTCGAGTGTTAGCTTAGTATAAGCGGCTTTTAGCTCTCTTAGTTCCTGTTCTAACATGGCTATCCGCTCTTTATCTGGGTTGCGGGACTCACTTTCCTTTGGCGTGGTCGTCGTAGCACCTCTGACTTTGTCTGCCCACGTGCCGTCGCCTCCGTTGTTCTTTCCACCGAAGCGCACCTGTGACCTTGAACGACTCCTGCTTGTCCTCGCAGGTGTGCGGCTCCTCGATCGAGAGCGTGAGCGGCTGCGTCCCGGCGTCTTCGACGTAGATCGGCCTCGTTCCGCGTGTTGCTTTTCTTCTTCGACTAGCTGTGCCTTCTCTAGTTGCTCCAGTCGTGCTCGTTGTCGTCGTGCGCGTACTACGTATGGAATGAGATAGCGGTTCTTACACACCTTGTCCGCTGTCGCGTGCAAGCCGCCGCACAGCTTGCATTTCGGATCGCACACATGGGATGAGGTGAGGTTAGGAAGTCCACAGCCCCTGCATTCGGTGGAGCCCGGCTCGGGGCAAACGTCCGCACGATGTCCGAATTTGCCGCATACGTAGCATATGTCCACTTGTTTGCGATATAAGGAGCAGGGTACCAGTGTTGGTCCATTTCTTACGAAGTTTGGGACGCGAAGTCCATCAAACACAATGATCACTGATCCTGAGTTCTTGATTCTTTTCGCCGCTAGTGCCAAGGGGTTGCGGTCATTCACGATGTTTCTTTCAATCGTCCTGTGATCGTCGGCAGTGTCGATGTATCTGATTACCCCCTTGCAGGTGTCGCTTGGGGCAGTTTCGTAAGCGCTGACTGCGTACTCTTTTCCGGCTATTCGGATAGCCCTTACGTCCGCATACTTGTCTGCATTTTCTCGAAAGGGCGTGCTCGCCACCATGATATTGTCACGACTAAAGAAGACAATGAATGGGTGGACACGAGCTCAAGCATCTCTCTCTCCGAAGAAGTTAAAGTTGGCGCGGACAATTATTGTTGGGGCTTGAATATAGAGCCTGTGTTTGTTGTCGCACCACCGTCGTTCTGTGTGCCGTTCTTCGCATCTTGCGACACTGGTGGAGGTGCTGGGTACTCCCTGATGCCAGGAAATCCTGTGCGGAGTGCAATGCCCAGTTCAAACCCGCAATCAGTTCCTCCAGTGGACACTCCTGTCCACCGCTACAGTCGCCGACTGCGCGGCCTCAGCCCGGAGGTAATCTTGGAGAACTCCCCACCAACCGGACCTCTACCTTACGAGATGGCAACCGCAGGACCTTCTCAGGTGACTCTGCAGCATCCTCAGACTCCAGAGACATTCCATGGTGATGTTTGCGAGGACGCCGAAGGATTGGCTCGCGCAATACGAGCGAGTCGCCAAGGCGAATCGGTGGACTGCAGAAGAAAAACTCTCACGCGTCTACTTCGCTCTGGCGGACAGTGCTCGTACGTGGTACGAGAACCGGGAAGCCACACTGACTTCCTGGAATGAGTTTCGACATCAGCTTACCACCACCTTCGCAAACAACGATCGTCGCGATTCTGCCCACCAACTAATCGAGTCGCGCATCCAGAAACCGAATGAGAGCGTCGCCATGTTTGCGGAGGACATGACCCGCCTGTTCCGCCGCGCTGACCTAGAGATGCCGGAAGCAAAGAAAATCCGCCATCTGATGCGAGGCGTCAAGGAACAACTTTTCGCCGGTCTTCTTCGCAACCCGCCGACAACCGTTGCGGAATTCATCTCAGAAGCTACGTCCATCGAACGAGCACTGCAACAACGTTGCCGACCCTTCGATCGCCCAAGCAACGCCTCGAGCAACATTTCTGCTCTGGCTGCCGGCAATGAGCTTCGTGAGCTCATCCGGGAGGTTGTTCGTGAAGAGATTCGCAACCTCCTTGTGACCCCGCAGGAGTCAGTCGGGACTTCTGTAGCAGAGGTTGTGCGACAAGAAATCAGGCAGGCATTCTCGTTGTCCGAATCTCTACCGGACCAACGGTCTCTCAGCTACGCATCGGCTGTTCGTCGTCCTCCTCCAGCAGCAGCCTACAACTCACAACCAATGGCTCGTCCTTTCAACGAGCCGCCATCCCCGCCATACAACGCGCAGCCACTGACCACGCAACCTAGTGTACCTGTGGAAACATCGGCCTACTTTCCTCCGCAAGCGACTGCAGCTTGGCCGCAGAGGACGCCCACAAGTCGACCATTTGTTCGCAGGACGGAAATGTGGCGCACCGTCGACCGCCGTCCTTTGTGCTTTCATTGTGGAGAAGCCGGCCACGTTTACCGTTTTTGCCCGTATCGTGACCCCGGATACCAGAGCTTTTCACCGACCTTTCCTCGAGTTCGCTTCGAAAACAGGCGCAACAGTGACGATGTTGCTCCACAAGGACATCCATTCACTCGTCGAACCCGCTCTCCGTCACCTGCACCGAGCTCTTCGCCGCAAGGTCGCAGTTACGCCGATGTAGTCAGGGGCGGCAGGTCCCCTAGCCCTCGTCGGGGAAACTAACAGAAGCGACCTTTGGGGGGAGTTTGCCGACCGTCGAAATGCTTCAACACCCCCAACACTATCTGTGCAATCGGACAATATGCCTCTGCCGACCCCAAGGGAAGTCTTAAGTGCCGACCTCGCTGTTTTCATAGACGGACACCCAGTAACCGCGTTAGTAGATACTGGGGCCGATTTCTCAATAATTAGCCAGAAACTCTCCGATAGCCTTAATAAAGTCAAGACGTCATGGACTGGTCCCCACATAAGAACGGCGGGAGGTCAATTGATGACCCCTACAGGCAAATGCACAGCCAGAATTGATATTGGTAACTCGACGTTTGTTGCAACTTTCGTTATATTGCTGGAGTGCTGCAGAGACGTGATACTGGGAATGGATTTTCTGCACGAATACGGTGCTATTATAAACATTCCGGACAGGTCGGTCACGTTTTGGATGAATGCAGATTTGGCCGCACCCTGTGAAATCAGCGACGTGCGCATTTACGTATCTTCGATGACGATGTGACCATCCCTCCGCACTCGAGCGCTCTTGTGCCTGTAACATGCGACTCGCCAAGGTGCTCCAACATGATCGCCGAACAAATTCCTTGTCTGCTGTTTAGTCATGGCGTATCAGTTGCAAGAGGTGTAGTTGACATCACTCGCGGACAGACGGACGTCCTACTAACAAACTTTAGTCCTGAACGCCGGCATCTTACAAGAGGTATGGCAGTCGCGTACGTGGAAGAGCTGAATGAGGTTACTGACTGCATGACAGTTGAACAAGACGATTCCCCCGGTCTGCCGAACGTGCCTCTATCCGTTGATGTCGGCCCAAGTTTACTACCTAAACAAAAAGAAAGACTCCTCGAGCTTATTGATGAGTTTCGGAACTGTTTCTCTTCGACGTTAAAAGTTGGCCAAACGCCACTGACCAAACATCGAATTATTACAGACGAAACGGCCAAACCCATACGGCAAAACCCATACCGGGTGGCAGCGCGAGAACGCGAAGCGATAGAAAACCAGGTTCAGAAAATGCTTCAAGATGACGTCATTCAGCCGTCGAAAAGTCCTTGGGCATCGCCGGTAGTGTTAGTCAAAAAGAAGGATGGCAGCTTGCGCTTCTGCGTCGACTACCGCAAACTCAACCAGGTCACTAAGAAGGACGTTTACCCGCTACCCCGCATAGACGGTTCTCTCGATAGACTACGGCATGCACGCTATTTCTCGTCGATGGATCTAAGGAGCGGCTATTGGCAAATAGAAGTAGACGAAAGAGACCGCGAGAAAACAGCATTCGTGACACCTGATGGCCTCTATGAATTTAGGGTACTTCCCTTCGGCGTGTGCTCCGCGCCGGCAACATTTCAGCGGCTAATGGACACCGTTTTATCAGGACTCAAGTGGCAAACGCGCTTAGTATATCTAGACGATGTGATTGTATTTTCCGCGACATTTGACGAGCACTTGAGGCGACTACGTGCTGTTTTTCAAGCCATACGGTCCGCCGGTCTCACGCTTAAGCCGGAAAAATGCCATTTTGGCTTCGAAGAGCTTCTTTTTCTAGGCCATGTTGTCAGTAATGAGGGGGTACGGCCTGATCCGGAAAAGATAGCTGCCGTTGAACATTTTCCTGTGCCATCCGACAAAAAGGCAGTGAGACGATTTTTAGGCTTATGCGCATATTACCGGCGTTTTATTCAGAACTTTTCACGCATTGCGTCGCCGTTGACACGCCTCACCAGAGAAGACGTAGCATTCGTATGGGATGAAGATCAGCAGAAAGCATTCGACGAGCTACGGCAACGCCTTCAAAATCCACCGGTCCTGGGACACTTCGATGAAGACGCCCCGACAGCAGTTCACACCGATGCCAGCAATATCGGCTTAGGAGCTGTACTTGTGCAGTGGCAAGACGGCGCTGAAAAAGTAATAGCTTATGCAAGTAGAAGCCTTTCCTGCACAGAATAAAATTATTCCACCACAGAAAAAGAGTGTCTTGCGGTGGTTTGGGCGGTGATAAAATTTCGCTCATATTTGTACGGCCGCTCGTTTGCTTTTGTCAGTGACTACCACTCACTTTGCTGGCTGACGAACTTAAAAGACCCATCAGGACGATTGGCGCGCTGGAGCCTTAAACTTCAAGAGTTCGACATGAGTATTGTGTACAAGTCGGGAAAGCGGCATACGGACGCCGACTGTCTTTCTCGTGCCCCATTCGAACCTGCAAGTCCAGAAGATGACGATGCTACAACGTTTGTTGCGGTTGTCAACACGACTACGCTTGCACAGCAGCAACGCGAGGACCCAGAATTGCAGCCCATTATTAGCTTCCTGGAGGGTCGCACTTCTACTCTGCCAAAACGTTTTGGAAGAGGACTTCCATCGTTTTGCTTACGCAACGACGTCCTCTATAAAGTGAACTTTTCTCCGAATGGCAGCCCCTACTTGCTCATCGTCCCACCATCTCTCAAGAATGAAATATTGCAGGCGTGCCATGATGAAGCAACATCCGGCCATTTGGGCTTCACACGAACGCTTTACAGAGTGAGACAAAAGTATTACTGGCCAAGATTGACGGCGACAGTTCAACAGTACGTCCGCACATGCCTTGAATGCCAGCGGCGGAAAGTGCCAGCCGTCAAACCAGCAGGCTTCCTCCATCCTATCGATGTACCCGGAACTCCATTTGCACAAGTTGGAATGGATCTGCTAGGCCCATTTCCAACTTCTGCTACGGGACACCGATGGATTATCGTAGCCACGGACTATCTCACGCGCTACGCCGAAACCAAAGCTCTGCCGCGGGGAACGGCCAGTGAAGCAGCTAGATTTTTTATAGAAATGTTGTACTGAGACATGGCGCCCCCACAGTGTTAATAACCGACAGAGGAACTGCATTCACGGCCGAGCTATTGGGCACTGTTTTAAGACTTAGTGGCACATCTCATCGGCAGGCAACGGCGTACCATCCGCAAACGAATGGACTCACGGAGCGCCTCAATAAGACACTTGCGGATATGCTTTGCATGTATGTTGATGTGGAGCATAAAAACTGGGACGAGATATTGCCATATGTCACCTTTGCATACAATACGGCTCAGCAAGAGACTACGAGGATGACACCGTTCCGCCTTCTCCACGGTCGCGATGTCACAACCATGCTCGACGCAATGTTGCCGCATGAACATGGATGCGATGGCGTCTAAAATAATGCTGACTACATCACTCAGCGTGCTGAAGAAGCCCGACAACTTGCACGCATACGTATTCGTCGGCAGGCAGGAGTACGATGCAGGGCGCTATAATCTTCGCCACCGAAGAGTCTCCTACGAGCCTGGAGAGAGAGTTTGGGTCTGGACTCCTGTCCGCCGTCGTGGCCTTTCAGAGAAACTACTGAGGCGGTACTTCGGTCCGTATAAAGTCATACGACGTCTCTCTGATGTCAACTATGAAGTCGTTTCCGATAGTCCACATTCCTCAAGGCGTCGACAGAATCCACCGGAGATTGTGCACTTCGTCCGGATGAAGCCTTATTTGTCCGAATGACATCACTGCAGCGTACGCGTGGACAGATCCTGGCGTCGTCACGATAAACCATCGAGACGATGCTTTCTTAGAAGGGAGGCAATGTCACGACTAAAGAAGACAATGAAGGGATGGACACGAGCGCAAGCATCTCTCTCTCCGAAGAAGTTAAAGTGGGCGCGGACAATTATTGTTGGGGCTTGAATATAGAGCCTGTGTTTGTTGTCGCACCACCGTCGTTCTGTGTGCCGTTCTTCGCATCTTGCGACAATATTCTGCGTAATATTGGGACATATAATGTCCTCCGTGGTCTGCTCTGGATTAAGTTCTACTGCTGCCATGAGGGCTTTACTCACTGAGGTCGGTCCGATCTTTTGTATGTTCAAGCCGTCCTTTGGGCGAAGCACTATCTTGATGTTGTCTTGCGCTAGGGGTGGCATGCGTGAGGCTCTAATCACCCGGTTCATAATGTTAGGAGGCGTGTGAGAAGAGCTCACCTGCCCGCCGCTTGTATGCTGTGCTTGCTGTTGCGCAGTTGTTTCGGCGCGTTCTTTCTTCTTCGTTTTCCGGCTGATCACCACTTTCCAGCCCGTCTTGTCCTCTTGCTCATTAGGTATTGCTGAAGTAGTAGGAGTTGCTTGTAACTCCTCCGCAGAGCTATCATTTCTTCGCTAGAAATCGCCATTCTCTCAGTGTCGCGCCCGGCGCGAAGGGCGGGTGGCGTCTCGCCGAACTCTCGCGTTCCGACCGGCGCGCGGCGAACGCGTCGGCTGAGCCTAGCGTCTGGTGTGCACGCCTAGGCTCAGTTCGGTAGCGGCGTGGACGCGGTAGAAAAGTTCTCGTAGATTCGTCAAAAATGGTGCCCTACCTCCAGATCGGGTATCCACGGTTTCCTTGGAACTTCACGAAACTCTTGGTGCAGGAACTTCGGCGAAATTGGATAGAAATCGCTGCGGAATCATGTGAAGATCTGATACTGACAATGACAATGATGTTTATTTCCATCAGTACATGACGCATCAGTACATACTGTACTTTGATCAGTACTTTGATACTGTCGTGTCGATCGACCCATCTTGTCTCGCAAAGGCCTTTGTGCTAGTGGCGGGTGTGTTTTAGGCGCAGCTTTATAGACTCCCAAGTTTCGGCAGTGGTGGTGGTGTCACGTTGAAAAGTGGGCCAATCCTGGTGATAGTGCAGAAAGGATCCAAGGTCAATGGCACATACCAAGAACAAAAAAGAAAGAGAGAAAGAGGCAGAGAGACAGAGAGAAAGGAAGAGAAAAAGAAAATGAGAAAGAAACAGAGGAAGAGAAAGAAATAGAGAAAGAGAGAGAGAAAGGAAGAAAGAAACAGAAAAAAATAGAAAGGTAGAGCCAGAGAGAGAAAAGGAAAAATAGATAGAGGAGGAGAGAGAGAGAGAAAGAAAGAAAGAAAGAAAGAGAGAAAGGAAATCACCAGCCATTCCCCTGTCGCGAAAATGCGGGTAAGCGAAGCTTTTCGTATGTGTACTTGACCTAATGCTTTTCCTTCTATTTCCTTCTACTTTTCGTTCTCTTTCGTGCAACTTTTCCTTCCATTGCGTTGTACGTTTCCTTCCCTCGATGCATACAGTAAAATAAACGTTTATGCATTATTACCGTGACATGTCGTGAACTTTACGTTACCCTGACGAATGTGAAGTACAAACAAGACTGCTTCGCTTACCCCCATTTTCTCGACAGGGGAAGGGCTGGTGATTTTTTCATTACAATATTTCGTTTCGTTGACGTGGTCAGTAAGGAAATTATCTCCTTCATAATCCCTGTTTGCGTTCCTGATGGCTTGAACGTGAGATGACTAGGATAAGGAAGTGTTTAGTGCGTGGTTCAGGTACGGGGAGTGAGCTAAGTTTGGGCACACTGCTTAATTTCGGACACGGTACCAAATAGCTCTGATACTATAACGCCGCAGCCATCTATTGCTATGCCAACGCACCTGTCGAGGTTGAGTTCTAGGTCCTTCAGCGTTTTTAGAACTTGTTCAACGAGTACTTTCCCTGTCAGTATTGACTCAGTTACGTTGATGCAGACAGCATCGCTGTCACTGCGCGGGAAGACGAATTTGACGAAGTCTTCTGGTACCATTGTTGTTAAAAAAGCTGAAAAGCAAACCATCCCCAGCTAATCAGCCTATTGCGTCACAGAGTGAGCGCAGAAGAGTTGCTGTATTTCTCTATGTGCACTTGATTTCGAACAGGTTAAAAAACGTTGCCGAGCAATATGACATTGGCGCTGTTTTTTCGGTGGCAAGAAAGTTAGTGGTCTATGCGCTGCGACTGATAGGCGTGAAAGGATTGGCGCAGGAGCAAGTGGTAACGCTTGCTCTGTTAAGTATGTTAATAAGTACACTGATAGTTCTTCTGGAGTGATGTATAGGATACTTGCCACGTGTGGTAACGTCTACATCGGACAGACTAGCCGGTGCGTGAATATTAGGTTACGCGAACATGCCAATTCCTTTGAGGGAGTGTTATCGTAGCATCTTGCCAGCATTGAGCATTGTCAACAACATTTGTATAAGTCACTTTTCTTATCAAGCGAAGAGATCGCGTTCATTGATTGCTCGTGAGTGTGTGATGATTTTCACATGTAATCTACATGACGTTCATGATTACTGTCTATATTGTCACGTATTAGTGACGGTGAAGAAACAGTCACAAAATTGTGACTGACGAAACGGACTTTTCTTTTTTTATTGGGTAAACCTGTGCCCACAAAAGCAAGTTACACTCGAAGCATAACGATAGTGGCGAACACAGTCGGCGGTCGTCGAAATCTGATCAGCGGCGAAACGCGTCGGCTTTTATACACGAGTCATCGAAGGTTCCAGAGTAATTCCTTGTGCCCGCGTTTCTTCCAGAAAGTACTAGACAATTCGCGTCGCCCATACAGTCAAATTACATAAGCGTCGGTGACCACAGATGAGGGATAGAAGCATCGTTAACGTTCGAGAAACTTCCGATACATGCAGGCGCGTCCTGCGCCCAGCGATAACGTTTAACATTTGCTAGCCGGTGAAAAGTGGTCACCGGTGAAGTATAAACAAGTACCATGTGTCAATATAATCTTTTTCTTCAAATAAAAACTTTCAGCTGTTTGACCAGCGCTTGTCCTGTATTCTTTCTCGTGTTTCGTTTGTTTGTGCGTTGCGTAAGAATGAATAAGTTCCAACTCGCCCGCTTTTCAATTCCTCCACAGGACAAGACTTAGCTGCCACGTGTCAGATAAATCGGTAGTTTCATCGAACATGATGCTGTAGACGTCTGACTCGTGCACCCACTGAATAAGTGTACAAGAACCTCGTGTCCACAACACTTGATCAGTTCGTTCTGGGTCATCTTTTGCTGATGTACAGATAGAATCAGACTTGTCTAGAGCAGTCGAGCGGCCGGCTGCGGACTGCAGAAGCGCCGCTTACCGGCAGTCGCTGGGTTCGAGATATGTTGGATGCAAGCGCCAAAAGCCTGCATGCGGCATGGCTTCTCGCGGCCATTTCTGTTATCGGCCTGTAGACTTTTTCACGAACGTGGGTGGGTGGGATCTGCGCTTATTCGCTGCCTGCTTCGTCGCGTGCAGCCGGGGCCGCAGCTAACAACAGAGCAAAAAATCAAACACGATTCCCCTAACAGATTCGTATCTTTTTGAAGCTTAAGCTATTCATTTTTGCTTTATAGCTTACGAAAAAGCACAGCAACTTGAGATGACGCTTAACGCAACATATAGAATAAATGGTAAAACACCAGCAACACTAAGGAGAAGCTTAACTTTATGGGACGCGCATTAAAAGCATGAAGTTGTTTATCTTGGAAGGGTGTTTATCGAACGACGCCGGGTAGCAGGCAGATGGCAGGCAGAAGGAAGAACAGTCCAGCTCTGGCATCAATAATGCAAGGCATGTTTTCTTCTTTCTTTAGAAATTATCGCATATGGGGACACAAAGAAAGTGAATGATATTGTACCTTACGGAGCTTTGAGAACACCAATTTGGGAATATAACTTTGCGATAATACTACTACCCTTTGCAACAATTTCAAATAGGTTATTCATCGTATAAGTGACATTCGTCCTCTTGAGATGCTCTAAAATACGCATTTTGTAAAACAAAGATATGTGTAATGGTGCAGCGAGATGCTTAACATTTCACATAATTTGATATTTTTCTAGACTTTTTATAATTAAATAATTTCAATTTTCTGGAGGCCCTGATCCTAAACTCTTTTCTATACCACAAAGTCAGCAGGATAGTACTTTCGTTTCTAAATACTGAATGTCTAACTTGATGAAAGGATCCTGGTGTTTCAGAGGGTTGAATGGGGAAGACGAAGTTCACCCTCAGGTGAAAATTTCTACTAACGTAGCATTATTAAAGACGGTAATCAATTTCCCATCTTGAAAATGTATCGGGCTGCTACTTCAACGAACGAAATGAATAGTTCAGCAGACATATATGAGGTGTTGTTTCAAGCGGGTGTGGCACACATTATTTATTGAATGCCTTATGAGAAAAAATAAACAAAAGTAGAATAACACGTTCATTCAATCTGGTGAAGCAAAAATAAAGGTATGAGCGCACCACTGCAACGCATGCACTCAATAATCAATGGGTCCTCATCGCCGTTCGGTCACAGAGGCTATCGTCCTTGGTGGGGAATCATAGAGCGAATCCACGTAATGAGGAAGTTGACGAATTCGCTCCCATTCCTCTTGAATAGCTGCCCAGAGTTCTTCAGCTGTAGCAGTCGTTAACCCGGTCCTTCTGCTCAATTTTTTTTTCATTAGGCCCCAAACATTCTCAATTATGTTGAGGTCCGGGCTTCGCGCCGGCCATTCAAATGTGTGGACGCCTAGGTTATCAAGCAATTCATTGACGCGCCTGGCAGTGTGCACCGACGCTCCATTTTGCTGAAGCCAAAAAAGGCCATCGGGAAATGGCCCATCAAGCACGTAGGGCACCAATGTATATTGTAGGATGTCCATGTACTCATCGGACGTCATTCGGCCTGTTAAACGGTGAAGTGGCCCGAGGCCTGTGTAGCTGACCGCACCCCACACATGGACTGATGTGCGGCCACTGGAACGGACATTCCATATGTATTGATCATCGAACCTGCAGTACAACTGTTAAAATCCTCTTTAACGAAACACGGTGACGAACACACAAATTAGTCGAACTCTGTCGGCAGCGAGCAGAGTAAACGAGGCTTTAATGCTTACACTGATGAAACGAACTGAATGTGGCGCTATCGGCTGCACTTCACTGGCTGCTTGTGTATCTTTCACATCTATAGCCCGAAGTGAACGCCTTTAAAGCTTTCACATTGTAATGTGAGGAGCTGGTCTGGCTGTATTCCAAGCAATCAAGTCACACTACTTCGTATACAGGTTGCGGCTTATGCCATGTGATTAGGCCGGACGTAATTTGATAAACGGAGAACAGAGCACCTTGTCGGCGGCTAATAAGGGTGCATAAAATACATAATGCTTGGACGTAGGCGAAAGAATAAGAAGCCGACGGGAAACTGCAAATGACAATGCCCCACATCGTGAGTGAGTAAAAAATACAAGCAAATTATTATAGGTTTACTTTATATCGTACTGCTGATAGCCAGAATTTCACGGCTGGATCTTGCAGACATAACACACACACACACACAAAAAGACCGAGCTCATCAAGGATAGAAGCACCTACTGATATCTTCTTCTTCTTTCTGGGGTTTTACGTGCCAAAACCAGTTCTGATTATGAGGCACGCCGTAGTGGAGGGCTCCGGATTAATTTTGACCACCTGGGGTTCTTTAGCGTGCACTACAACGCAAGCACACGGGCGTTTTCGCATTTCGCCTCCATCGAAATGCGGCCGCCGGGGCCGGGATTCGATCCCGCGACCTCGTGCTCAGCAGCGCAACGCCTTAGCTGACTGAGCCACCCCGGCGGGTGCACCTACTGATATTTTCGCCAACATACCGACACCTTTCGGGTCGCCAGACCCTTCTGTGAACGTCCCACCGGGTGCAAAAAGACGCTTCGTCGGTGAAGACAACGGCGCGCCAGTTGTCGGGATTCCACGACTCGCATGTGGATGCAAATTCAAGACGAACCCTTCTGTGGGATTCTTCTAGGAGAGTCTTTTGGCACGCAACCCTGCTGTGAATGCCAGCTTCGTGGAGCCTCCATGTTATTGTTGCCAGGCTGACACTTGTCAAGCCGAGCTCATCCCTGATCTCCTTCGCGTTTAGAAAGGGGTCTGCTGCTGATGCGGCCACAATCAGTAGGTCTTCCTCGGGCGACGTGGCCCTTTCAGGGCGACCACGTGGAGCGTCTTCGATGCTACCTGTTTCACGGTACGCCTTTAAGACTCTGCTCACAGTTCCCATTGGGCGTCCTGTCACATCACAAATAGCTCTATGGGTCATTTTACGCCCCATTATTGCGATCGCTAGCCGCTCTTCCTTCGTTAGCCGTGGAGCCATCGCAGAAAATGCGTTTTACTTCGCGTCAGTCGTCGTTTGCGTCTATCACTTCATGTGCCAATTGGCGTTGACGTCACCATTCACCGAGACGCCGATGAATCATTGCCATTTTTTATCTTGAATCATGTGTAGTTCTCAGAGCCAGTGCATGCATTCCGTTGCACATCCACGGTTATCACCGACAGCGGTCGTTCCACAAGCGACAGCAAGCAAAAAACAAAAAAGCAAAAGAAATAGAAAGTCATGTTGACTATCTCTTATGATCAAATTTACAGGCTGACATCGCAGATAGGCCGCAAGTGCACATGCCGCGTGCAGGCTTTTGGCGCTTGCATCCAACATATCTCGAACCCAGCGACTGCCGGTACGCAGCGCTGTAGCAGCCCGCAGCCGGCCGCTCGACTGCTCTAGACAAGTGTGATTCTATCTGTACAGCTCGGTCCACTCTTAGAGGGAACACGCGAGCGCATGGCCAGCGTAAAATCCCTATATAGGAAAAGTACCGCCATCTACTCTTTCCTCCGCCGTCTCCTCTCTTAAAGCGCTTGTTTTTTTCTTAACTTTTTGCTTGCGAAAGCAAGTCGAAGGTGGCGCCCCTAGAAAGTCCACGTACGTTGAAGCTTTCAGGCCGGACGCGCGCCGCCGCCGCCGCCGGCGACTGCGGCTGCGCAGAGTGACTTTCAACATGGCTCTGAGGAGGAAAAAAAGAAAAAATAAAGAAGCGAAAGCGCGCGCTATCATCGTCCAATCGGAAATACAGGGAAGAGAGAAGTGGCGTTGATCAAAGGATGGCGGTACTTTTCTTATATAGGGATTTTAGGCCAGCGTAAAGCCCCTTGATCTTTATGCCGGCGTTCCGCGGAGCGCTAACTGCTGGCTAGATTTCGAAACACGGAGCATGCGCATAGGTTCATTCGGGTGGTGCGTGCCCTGCGTCGTCTGCTACTTCTCCGCCCCAGCGCTAGCAAGCGCTGGCCCATTCAACTTTCGTTCCTTGCTTTTATTGCGATAGCAATTATATGGACACTTCAACCGGATTTCTGCCGTCGGCGTCGCCGTCGCCGTCGGCGTCGCCGTGAGGTTCCGTATAGATAAAATCTTCGCCGCGCGCCGTATGCCCCAGAGGCAGCGTGCGGGGACGCGCGCTATCACGGAGAGCGAACGCACTCAATCTCCCACGCGCAAGCAAGGAAGCGGAAAGCCAGCGCCGGCACTTCTCTGCCAACAACCGCGCTCGTCGCTCGTTCGCACAGTCTCTTATCTCTCCCACGCGCAAGCAAGAAAGCGGGAAGCCAGCGCCGGAAGGAGCGGAGGGGGGGGGGGCGCACTTCTACGCTGCCAACAACCGCGCTCTTCGTTCGTTCGACCGCACCGTCTCTTATCTCCACAAGGCTCTGACCTTTATGCGCATTCGCCGCTCAGTTTCCGTTGAAGCGATAGACCGCACGTACCTTCGCCCGCTCCTGCGGCGTATATATCCGCTCGCTGCCAGCGTTTTGACGGTCGTTGTCTGCAGTCATTCAGTGTGATCTATTCATGTTTGTTTGTGCGCGCTCACACCACGCTTCTTCAATCAGTTAGTAATAGTCGGGCCACATTTTCCAACGCACGCTACACATGCAATGCTGCCCGGGTCGGCAGTGCAGCGCTACAGGTGTGTCCCTTCGCACGCGCTGCCCACGGGAAGCGCTTCTCATCAACACCACCGTTTCACACGCGCCTTCTCGTGGTCATCGAGTCTCTCTTCATGTCGGTCTACTTACGCCGCAGCACACCTGCTTACTTAATCAGCTCATGTTTACTACAATTCATATTGCTACCAAAGCCGCTCACCTTACTTCGTATGACATTGCTGTGTTGCTATCGCATTCATCGCTTCGCCCTTAGGGCGAAACTGTGACATTTTTTTTCGCACTGTGAAGCACTGATCCCAACGCTGCCTCCCGCTTGTTGAATAGGTGGACATTATATGGTTAGATGGTCAAACTTGGTATCTGACGACTCGAGTGCGTTAACAAGATAGACTTGATATGGATTCCAGATGGGTGATGCGTATTCAACTTTCGGTCTGATAAGGGATTTGAAAGCTAGGAGTTTTATGTTCTGCGCGGCTTTACGCAAGTGTCGTCTCATGAAGCCAAAAGTTCTGTTAGCTGATGAAATTATGTTGGAAATATGCTTACCCTAACTGAGATCATGAGAAAGTGTTACGCCCAAGTACTTAAATTATTCTACTGATTCCATAGGAACGTTTACTATTGTATAAGAGGACAGGAAAGGGTTACGGCGGGGGGTAAAATATATTTGTTTACATTTGTTGGGATTCAGAGTCATTAGCCAACATTCACTGCAAGACTGCACGTTGTTAAGATTTTGTTGTAAGGTGTTTTCATCAGTAGCATTAGAAACTGGATGGTAAATCACACAATCATCGGTGAAAATTCGTATCTTACAACATACGTGTAGGGGTAAGTCATTAATATAAATTAAAAAGAGAAGAGGACCGAGAACTGATGCCTGCGGGACACGAGAAGTTACAGGGAGAAGAGTGGATGATTTGTCATTTATAGAAACGAATTGGTAGCGATCAATAAGGAATTCTTCGAGCCATTTGATTACGTCACTGTGTAAGTTCAAAGAAGAAAACTTTAGTAGTAAGTGGTGGTGAGAAACTTTGTCAAAGGCCTTTTCAAATGCCAGAAAAATAGCGTCAGTTTGTTGGTTAGAGTCAAGGTTTATATGCAAGTCGTTTCGGTAGAGAAGCCCTTACGGAACCCATGCTGTGCCGAATGAAAAAATTTATTGGCGTCCAAGTGATTCATGATCAGGGAGTAGATGACATGTTCCATGATTTTGCACGGAAGGCTAGTTAGAGAGATTGGTCGATAATTTAGTGGTGTGTTCTTATTACCAGACTTGTAGATGGGCAACGACCTTCCCCACCTTCCAGTCGTGAGGCATGGGACCTGTACAACGTGACTGCGAGAATATAAGTCACAAAAATGATGAAGAAATGTGTTTTGTATTTTTAGCAGGTTAGAGTTTATATGATCTATACCTACTGAGGATGAAAGTTTCAGAGTTTCAATAAGGCGCAAAACACTATCAAGATAAAAGAGCACGCTCGACATGCTAGAAGCTATGTTGCAGGGGACATTAGACAATAGAACGTTATTATCATTAGAAAATACTGACGAAAATGCGTTGTTAAATATTAGTGCGCACTCAGTTTCAGGCATGATTTCCCCCGTATCATTAACAAGAGTTATAGTGCGTGTGTCGCCTGGGTTGATCCCTTTCCAAAATTTCTTGGGGTTGTCTGTTAACATTTTAGGTAAGTCATTATTGAAAAAGGACCATTTGACATTGCGGACAGCACGTAAGTATTCTCTCTCAGCGTCGTAGTATTTTTTCCATGAAGTTGGGCTTGACTTCTGCTTGGCAATACTAAAAAGTCTTTTTTTCTTATTTTCCAACCTCTTTACATTGTTATTAAGCCAAGGGTTCTGATGATTCGCACGGAATGTTATTTTCGGAATATACTTGTTCGCTCGTTCATTCATTTTATTTTTAAACAGTTCCCAGTTGTCTTGAACAGATCGTTCATTGAATGAGGTTTCAAAGACTGGTAAAAAAAGTGCACAAATCTTATTTTATAGCTTCGAAGTTTGCTTTATCATATAGGTTGATAGTTTTGCTGGAAAGAACACGCGGTGCTGGGGCAAAGTAAAATGTGGCATGAATTACACTGTGGTCGCTGATAGGACGAAGGTGGGTGACCGATGATAAGGTTTCTGAATGTTTAGTAAGTATAAGGTCCAAAATGTTTGCGCAGTCGCGCGTTACGCGTGTCGGCTCTGAGATAAGCTGCGATAAGTTAAAATTCAAACGGATGTCGGCAAAGTCTTTCGCTTCTGCGTCGTTTATTGCGGAAGTCAGGTTATTCCAATCAGTAATGGGGAAGTTGAAGTCACCAAACAGAAGTGTATGAGCGTTAGCATTGCTTGCTGTAATCTGGCATAAAGTACTGTTAAGTTCTGGTGAGAAGTTCGGATTACTGGTAGGTGGCCTGTAGCACACGCCTAGAATGCCACATCGAGGGGAAGAGCGAATAAGAAGCCATAGTATTTCTAAGTTGGAAGAGATAGTAATTGGGATACAGGATAATTCATTACTGCAAGCAATAAGAACTCCACCCCAGCGTGCCCCTTCACGGTCACAGCCATAAAATCGAAGTTTGGGAAGTCTTGGAGTACTTCTTCGTAACTAATTTGACTTGTGAGCTACGTTTCCGTTAGAACTAGCAAGTTGCTGTTAGATTACATCGCGAGATTTGATATTGCGTCACGTTTGGGAATGTAACTGCGGGCATTAGTGTAAACAACAAATAAGGAAAGGTTCTTCCTAGGGGTGGAAGGGTGGTTATTACATCCCTGCACGTATTTTGCGCAATGATTGCTATTGAATCTTTTTTACTGATTTCGTCCATTAGTCAAATTCATAGCGCTGGGAACCCATAACGAGCGCCTTGAAACGCATGGAAAACGGCATATATTGACTTTTAGCGTAGGCGATAAAATGTTTGCGGGCGTTCCGAACTACGGGTGAAAAATCTTCGCTCACGCTATAATTTGTGTCTTTCAGTTTGCGGCCGTTAGACAGGACTGATTTTTTTCCATTTATATGACTAGAATTTGATAATGATGGGACGGTGCCGGTTAGGTGAATAGGGACCAAGGCGATGAGAACGTTCGATATCACCTAGGCTCAATTTTTACCTTCATGGTATTCGCTTTTATTGCGATAGCAATTATATGGACACTTCAACCGGATTTCTGCCGTCACCGTCGCCGTCGCCGTGAGGTTCCCTATAGATAAAATCTTCGCCGCGCGCCGTATGCCCGAGCGGAAGCATGCGGGGACGCGCGCTATCACGGAGATCGAACGCACTCAATCACCCACGCGCAAGCAAGGAAGCGGGAAGCCAGCGCCGGAAATAGCGCGGGGGGGGGCACTTCTACTCTGCCAACAACCGCGATTGTCGTTCGCTCGCCCGCACCGTCTCTTATCTCCACACGGCTCTGACCTTTATGCGCCGTGCATTCGCCGCTCAGTTTCCGTTGAAGCGATAGACCGCACGTACCTTCGCCCGCTGCGCGGCGTATGCGCTCGCTGCCAGCGTTTTGACAGTCGTTGGCTGCAGTCATTCAGTGTGATCTATTCATGTTTGTTTGTGCGCGCTCACACCACGCTTGTTCATTCAGTTAGTAATAGTCGGGCCACATTTTCTAACGCACGCTACACATGCAATGCTGCCCAGATCGGCAGTGCAGCACTACAGGTGTGTCCCTTCGCACGCGCTGCCCACGGTAAGCGCTTCTCATCAACACCACCGTTTCACACGCGCCTTCTCGTGGTCATCGAGTCTCTCTTAATGTCGGTCTACTTACGCCGCAGCACACCTGCTTACGCAATCAGCTCATGTTTACTACAATTCATATTGCTACCAAAGCCGCTCACCTTACTTCGTAAGACATTGCTGTGTTGCTATCGCATTCATTGCTTCGCCCTTAGGGCGAAACTGTGACATTTTTTCATCAATGACCAGCGTTTCTGATTGTGCGAAGGTTTCTTTGGGTTTACTAGCAGGAAGGCCATAGAAAATTGAATTATTCCTTCGGGATCGGTTGTCTACATCGTCTAGGTGATTTTCGAGGCCGGATACAAGGCTGGAAGTTTGAGCAGCGGCATATTTGACAGCTTCTAATTCATTTTGAATGGATATCATGGCCTGGCAATGATGTTCCAGTTCAGTCATTCGTTTGTTCAAGTCCATTAGAATCTTATCGGTATTTAAAATCTGACTTTTTAAGCCTTGAACCTCACTGATTAGTGTGTCCTGACTGGCTGAAATCTTTTGCAATTCTTTCAACACATTGTTCGTGTCGGGTCCCGGGTTAGTTTCAACGTCTCCAGAGAGTATTAGTAAGTGACGAATAACTCCTACACATTCACCGATAAGAGCAAGGCAGCAATGGGGGCTCGGAAGCTGCACCAGACAATAGTCGCTACACCTCTTAGCAAAAAGGCTGTGCCTTGTACCAACCTGCATGGCGAAAACCAGTGGATTAGGCGACAGTGTCGTGGCGCAGCCACCAAGCTCAAAGAGCGGCCGAAGTAGTAGGCGGTCTTTTATAGCAAACGAGCTGGAGAGCGTCGATGTCGATGCAGGAACCCACAATGAATCGAGCACCCGTTGCTGTGTTGGCAGCACACAAGTATCCTGAAAGGCGTAGTCATGTGCGACGCCCCGCTGATCCGCAAATCGGTGGCAAAAGGGCGCACGCTCAGAGGGATGCCTGCAACAAGCAGCCGCCAGTGCGGGCAGCAGCACGTGCGAAAGGGCAGCAGTGATCATCTGCATGGCGAAAACCAGTGGATTAGGCGACAGTTTCATGGAGCAGCCACCAAGCCTACATAGTTATCCGGAGGGAACCAGTGCGTTTCCAACTAATGCCACTAAGAGGGTGTCGCTTGGATATGGCACTATCACGTTCAATCCTTCAATTCGATATTGGGTATGTTTAGTTGAAAAAGCACGGTGGCGAACATTAGCCAAGGTAGAAGTAGCAATATGCTACATGATGCTGACCCAGGAGGAGCACAGATGTTCGTGTTTCTTTCGTCCAAGGGCAGCGTCAGGAAGATTGCTGATGAGGTGGCTTGTTCGGTGCTTTCGACTGCAATTTGTAGGGCTTACTTGGAGCAGGGGTGAAGAACTGATCGATCTTTTGGGAATCTTGCACTATTTTTTTTCAAAGGTGAATTTGGGGCCGCAAACAAACAAATATATGGTTGTCGAACACTTTCGGTGTTTCATCACCAGCCATAATTGTGAGATTCGTGTTTAAAAGTGCATGTCGCTCGACCACACGAGCCCTCGAGGTGAGGAACCACCAAACATTCTGGATTGCGTTTGTCCCACCTGAGGTACGCATTACCGGTGCCATAAAACACAGTCTTTTTATTCATGCACTTTAGACAAGCATACGTTGCAAAGGCGACCCAAGATCATAATCATCATCAGCCTATATTTATGTCCACTGCAGGATGAAGGCCTCTGCTTGCTATCGCCAATTACCCCTGTCTTGCGCTGGCTGATTCCAACTTGTGCCTGCAACTTTCCTAACTTCATCACCCCACCTAGTTATCTGCCGTCCTCGACTGCGCTTTCGTTCTCTTGGTATCCATTCTGTAACTCTAATGGTCCACCGGTTATCCATCTTACGCATTACGTGGCCTGCCCAACTCCATTTTTGCCTCTTAATGTCAATTAGAATATCGGCTATCCCCGTTTGCTCTCTGATCCACACCGCTCTCTTCCTGTCTCTTAACGTTAGGCCTAACATTTTTCGTTTCATCGCTCTTTGTGCGATCCTTAACTTGTTCTCGAGCTTCTTTGCTAACCTCCAAGTTTCTGCCCCATAGGTTAGCCCCGGTAGAATGCAATGATTGTACACTTTTCTTTTCAACGACAGTGGTAAGCTTCCAGTCAGGATTTTGTATTGCCTGTCGATGCACTCCGATGTAATTTTATTCTTCTGTAAATTTCTTTCTCACAATCAGGGTCTCGTGTGAGTAATTGACCTAGATCAACGTACTCATTTGCAGACTCTAGAGGCTGACTGGCTATTGAACATTATCTTTGCCAACTGCATATTAATCTTCAACCTCACTCTTACACTTTTTTCAGTTAAGGTCCTGAGTCATTTGTTGTTTTCGTCCCCATTGTTGCTGAATAGGACAATGTCATCTGCAAGCCGAAGGTTGCTGAGATATTCGCCGTTGATCCTCACTCCTAAGCCTTCCCAGTCTAAGAGCTTGAATACTTATTCTAAGCATGCAGTGAATAGCATTGGATAAATTGTGTCTCCTTGCTTGATCCCTTTCTTGATAGTTAACTTTCTGCTTTTCTTGTGGAGAAACAAGGTCGCTGTGGAATCCTTGTAGATATTTGCCAAGATATTCACGTATGCCCCCTGTACTCCTTGATTGTGGAATGCCTTTATGACTGCTCGTATCTCTACTGAATCAAATGCCTTTTCATAATCTATGAAAGCCATATATAGAGGTTTATTGTACTCCACAGATTTCTCGATTACCTTATTAATGACATGGATATGATTCATCGTAGAATATCCCTTCCTGAAGCCAGCCGGTTCTCTTGGTTGACTGAACTGAAGTGTTGCCCTGATTTTATTAGAAATTATCTTGGTGAATATCTCATACTATAATGAAAGCAAGCTGATGGGTCCATAATTCTTCAATTCTTTGCCGTCTCCCTTCTTATGTGCTATCACTGTTACGTCAGTCGAATCGGCATGCGGCAACTGTGCTTGCGCCGTGTGCCGCCCTTTCCACCCCCCCCCCCCTTCGCCCCCTTGCTATATATTGCCACATCCTATATCGTCGCCCCGGCCATGGAAACGACGCTGAAGTAGCGCGCAGATAGAAAAACAGAGACGACAACGACGTTGCGTTGGCTGTTCATATAAAGTGCTTATATATGTGCTGTACGCCTGCTTCCACGTCCCCTACGAAGTCGTGACAATATTTCCGAGACGACAATAAAACGTCGCATTATGCCTAGAGACGCTGTCTGATTTCCTTCCGGATGCACGGACTTTTCCATCGCCTCGGCTATATTTCGGATTCGTATAATGTTGGCGTTCCTCCAGCTGTCTGGTACAAGATATACAACACTAATGTGACAGAAATTCCATTAGCCTTTGTGCAATCGCAAGCTTAGAATCAGACTGTTTAAGTCATTGACAGCGTTTCGTGAGTAATTTGGCCCGCCTTACACACTGTCTTGCAAAGAATCTGGTTGGGGCTTGCGCTCAACCACCGTGCATGGTTGCGAGGAAAGTGACTGGAATCCTCGAAGTTCGTGCGCAGCGAACAAGCTACAAAGTTCTGCCGGCGGCTTTGGCTGTGTGAGTCAAAAGAGTGGCTTTTGACACGCGAACGTATACTGTCGGGACAGGTTAGTCGGTCCCGCATAGCATTCACACTGTGAACAATATCCGGAGCGAAGCACATCTCCTGTACAATTGTCATCACCGGAAGTCTGGATATATTGTACATGCGCGAACACTTGTTTCTAAGCAGTCAACTCATTCACCGTGCTTGAGAGGAGGTGCAAAGCAGTTGTCTATCCTGTCTAGGCGGTTGGCCCGGTGTTACGAGTGCCGCAGGTGTTTGTGTGCGTGTTACTAGGTTTGGGGTGTCGGGGTCTATCCGAGTTCGACGTCAAACTGCGGGTCTTGCCTACGCAGCCGCTGCTACCAGTTGTTGGGGTTGAGGACGGACTTGAAGGCAGGAACATGTTCTCATTGAGAACGAAGAGTATTTGGTTTATTTACACTATTTACATCACGAGTATGAGAACGAGACGGTACGTCTCATCAATCTAGCTTGACTGGGTCGGAGCATACTACATCGAAGTACTGGCTACATCTCAGGGCAGATGGGAGAGCACTCGGCAGATGGGAGAGCACACTCGATGGCCCCCAAAGTCTCCCATAAAACCCCTCTGTCCAAGCTGCGGTCCCACCATCCTCCAATCGGAGCGTCGAAAGTCACCGATGGTCTGCGTACAGGGCGAGGGTGCGCATAATCCCCCGGCGCCTTCGTTGCCCGACCACATTCGGAGAAGTGCCCTCGGGCACACACTGCTCACTTCCCCACATAAAGGAGGGGACACTCGTGGACAGGTGGCTTCGCCCCTGACTTGAACTGACGCCTCTGTTCCTGGAATGGGTCAGCTGGTCTGTCGAGCGGCCGTGAGAACGCGTCTACTTTTCCAAGAGTCTCCTCTTCCTATAGTGTCGAGACACGTACTCTTTGTAAGGTGTAGAGACATGGTGGCGCCGCTGATCTTTTCCCGGCGGGACGGCTTTTCAGCCTCCCGCTGGTCGCCGAACGTAACAGCTCCTCCGCGGCCCGGAAAATCTCGACCGGCCAGCGCTGACAACCGCTGGTCAGGAAGAGAGTTGCTGGTGACCAAGAAGATGGCTTGGCATTCTGCAACAACTGCAAACTCGGAATGCCTCCAACCATCTCACTACAACCGGTACGGAAGAGTCGATCCCGGCAACACAGTACCACTCAGCGTGCAAATGCCCGGAATCAGCTGTTTAATTCACCATGCCTCATACCAAAATTTCAATAAGCCACTCAACTGGGGATTGCAAATTTCGACCCCAAAATTTTGTGCCGCCAAAGCGTGCGCTCATGTTCCTTTGAGTTCAACGAAACCCGACTGTCGCGCTGCACGAGAGCAAAGGCGTACGTAGAGCTGAACAGAGGCTCTAAACAACCAACGCTTCAGCATAACTTCAGCAGCCTATCTTCACGAACAGCCTGTTCATACCCTTATCACAGTGGACTACTTATCGCACCTAGTGGCGCCACTGCACAGCCTCATGAACTCTTAGGATACATAATCAAAATCGCGCCAATTTTGAGCTCCCTAATCACAACGCATACTTGCGTCTCACGCAGACGTGTTCTTTCCCTTTTTTTCTTTGCAGGACACGCCTTGAAAGAATAAAACTAAACTTGCGTAACTTACGCACTCACAAGAATCTTAGAAGAAAACGCGTCTGCTGATAACTACGTCCACGCACGCTTAATAGAAAACTTAGAACACTGGCGCCCCGAACACACACGAGCGAGCCAGTCGTAAATATTGTGTTTCCTTCCGTCCGCACAGGACCCTGCGCTAATGGAACGCTCGTTTCTCAGTGCAAATTATGCACTCACTGAAAACACCACGCGCTTAACCCTTAAAGAAAAATTTACAATTTTAACTATGGTTAACTGATACCCGCGCGCGTTACAATGGGCTTTCAACAGATGACCTTGACGCTTCAGGTCACTAACAAAAAAAAAAACTTAAACAAGAACAAAGCCTAACTACTCATTAATGAACACTTCGCGAAACTAAAGCTTTACTGAAATCAAATCTTTCAAACCTCGGAGATTTCCAAAAGAAAACAAACAAAGCTCAAAACTTACTTATTGAAAGAAACTCTAATTTCCGAATCGCGAAACTTTTAAATGCTCAAAAATAAACAAGCAAAACAAAGCGTTTGTTTCCGCAGAACCTTTACTGTTTTTCAGCTCGTTCCGATTGCTTACGACGGACTCATAATTTTGAGCCGCACTCGAGGTGGTTGCGCCCTGAAAGCTATTCTGGCCATCCAGGAACAACAAAAGGCCTGACATTTCGTCAACTCTTTCGAGACTTCACAGTCCCCTGCCGATTTCTGTCCTGGCGACACGCTTTCAAAACGACCGCGGTTGACCGCGTCGCGTCTCCCTATCACCTCTACTCGTACTGCCACCTTGTGCCCCTTCGCACTGCATGCTGCACCCCGAAAAAAAACGACGGAACGACGGGGAACATAATTGCCCGGTGCCCTTTGTCCGCGTTCGTGCAGAGCATGCTCCTTTGACGATTTTTAGCCGGCGGCTCGGACACGCTTTAAACGAAAACGCCAATCGCACCTTCCTTTTCTTGGCGCCCCGCTCACGCATGTTGACGCCTTTCACTTTGCTAGGCTGCGTCAAACTCGCGACCGCACTCCGATCATTACGACGCTTCTTTCTACGGCGCCTTTTCTTCAAACTCACTTTTGAGTCATCTGCTCGCGCCTTGTGCTGACCGTTACGTATCTCCTCGGACCGGATCTCTGTCTTACCCGCACAGTCTGAGCGATTTACTATTAAATCATCTCCCTCTATGCCCCGACTGGCGGACAGCTCGACCGACTCTGGAACTATGCAGCTGTCTTTATCCGAGCTATACAACTCGCACTCCTGCGAACTGCCCTCTACTGCATTGTCCAGCTCACGCTGTGCATCGGCACACAGCTCGTCGGTCTCAATCGCTATCTCACCCGCACAGTCCGAATGATTCGTGCCTAAATCATCCCTCTTTTGGCAACCTAGACTGGCAGACAGCTTTACCGATCCCTGAACTATGCGGTTGTTTACCTTTGAGCTACACAGCTCACAATCCTGCGAACTGCCCACAACCGCATCGTCCAGCTCGCACTGCGCATCGGCACGCAGCCCTGACTCGACCTGGGTGCTCGTGTATGTCGGGTCAGCAGTGCCCTGTTCCTTGTTAACGACCTCGCTAACAACTCCTGCGACGCCCACACACGGTGACTGTGCCAATTCATTCACAGCTGGCCTAGCTGTCTCTACAGTGCTCTGTTGGCACAGCACCTCGTGGCTCTCACTACGGCCTTCAACGGCCTCTACCGCCACTAAGGCATCGTTAGCAGCTAACACATTAAGTTCATCTTTGAACTCGCTCCTAACCTCAGAGGTACTAACCTCTTCGGCTCTTGGCAAAACCCTGCTAGCGACTTCCTCCCATTTTCGCTGCCTCCAACCTACCGTTTTTTCAAACCACCGTTCTCTGTCTTCGATTGACTGCTGCAAACGTCCAATATCTCTCCACACCTACGCTACATACTTCCTACGTGCTTCCCTTTCTTCCGGACTGCATTTCTCCTGACAATATTATTTTCAATTCCTACCTCTTTTCTTCCTGTTCCTGTCTAATTTTTTCCTGTTGCTGCCTAATTGGTTCCTGCTTCTGTATTTTGCTTAGAATTTTGTTACCGAGATGTTCTATGATATACAAATCATTGTCACTTTGGAGAATGGTTTTACGAATCTCTGCTTCTGCTAAGTCCTCCTCTACGTCTACCTCGAGCTCTTCACACAACCACAGCAGGCCAGCTCTCGCCAAACTCAACAGGACCATGGTCGCTACTTTTAAGCTTTGGCTCTGCTGTCACACAATACTTGCTGCGATACACACGCAAATCAGAATTCCGAATCAGAATACAAGTAAAAGATCCCCAGCGATTCAATTCTACAAACACAAAGAAATTAAAGCCTGGTCAATCTTACAGCCAAAACCAAACGCTTACCCACAGAAGCAGCACCATATCACCAGTCCTTCTCCGCCGTATCCAGTCAGTTGCAAGAGGTGGTCATTCCCAAGTCGCCTCCAACTTGATCAGGATACCGGTCGGTCCCCACGTCCATCCCAAGATCCGTGAGGTCAATCTCACCGCTGCTCACCAGTTGTTGGAGTTGGGACACGTGGTCTATCCGAGTTCGACGTCAAACTGCGGGTCTTGCCTACGCAGCCGCTGCTACCAGTTGTTGGGGTTGAGGACGGACTTGAAGGGAGGAGCAGGTTCTCATCGAGAACGAAGAGTATTGGGTTTATTTACAATATTTACATCACGAGTATGAGAACGAGAAGGTACGTCTCATCAGTCTAGCTTGACTGGGTCGGAGCATACTACATCGAAGTACTGGCTACATCTCAGGGCAGATGGGAGAGCACTCGGCAGATGGGAGAGCACACTCGATGGCCCCCAAAGTCTCCCTTAAAACCCCTCTGTCCAAGCTGCGGTCCCACCGTCCTCCAATCGGAGCGTCGAAAGTCACCGATGGTCTCCGTATAGAGGGCGAGGGTGCGCATAATCCCCCGGCGCCTTCGTTGCCCGACCACATTCGGAGAAGTGCCCTCGGGCACACACTGCTCACTTCCCCACATAAAGGAGAGGACACTCGTGGACAGGTGGCTTCGCCCCTGACTTGAACTGACGCCTCTGTTCCTGGAATGGGCCAGCTGGTCTGTCGAGCGGCCGTGAGAATGCGTCTACTTTTCCAAGAGTCTCCTCTTCCTATTGTGTCGAGACACGTACTCTTTGTAAGGTGTAGAGACATGGTGGCGCCGCTGATATTTTCCCGGTGGGACGGCTTTTAAGCCTCCCGCTGGTCGCCGAACGTAACAGTGTGTGTGTTTGGGGGGGGGGGGGTTCTCCGTCGGGCTAGCTGAGGCCACTTGTGAAGATTGTTGCCTCCGATGAACGACCAGGAGCCAGAGGCCAACTTAACTGGTTTAATTCATGATGAGACAAACACGATGAAACAATACAGCAAGGGTTGCTGAGCAGAAACAGGGTCTTGCAGAAAGCAACATCTGCGGCTCTCAGTGCACTCAATGACGAGCTTGATGACGACGCAATGAGCTCATGCTAGGGTGATTGGAGCACGGCTCTATTGGATTCACAGTCGAGTGGAACTGACGTAACACTACGCGGTACTTGGAGTCTTCGGTAAACATTCGGGATTAGGTCTGAACACGACTGTTGGAAAATGCAGCTGGTCGCCACATAACGTGTTATCGGACACTCCGCCAGTTCGGCTTGCACCGAAGTTTTCGAATCGTTGGCGCCTAGAGGCGATATGCTCAATGCGGTGCCTCACAACGAACTTTTAAAACGCCGCTCATATAGGCGCCCGTTCCTGCGTTGAGCGTCGGCGTCCCTCGGCGTAACCGCGCGAGCATGCACAGCGAAGGATGGAAGAGCGAACGCGGAGCGTGGCGGGGATGATAAGTGGTTCTTGAGGGAAAGGGAAAGGTTGGCGCTATCTTCTGCAGCCCTTGAGGGAGCACGGCTCAGCGCCAAGCGTGGCGGGGTTGAAAGATGGCGATACCAAAGAGAGGGCGAGGAGGAAGAAAGTGGCGGAGGAGAGTGTAGCGAAAGGGTGAGGAGGAGGAAAGCGGAGTGCCGTACGAAACTTGCTCCTCGGCGCTGACCAAGCATGCGGCGAGCGCGTCCACCGATACCATTTATGAAAACAAAGCGCTGGCGTGGCTTCGGACCCATTGCGCATGCACTATTTCGCCTACGCAGCCGCCGCTAGAGAATGCGTTCCGCACGAGCCACGCGTTCCCGTGTTCACGCTTTCTTTCTAAACAATGAGTGAAGCAACTGGTGGAAATTCTTCCTCTGCCGATACTGCTAAACTAGCTGCGAGCTGTGGTTCAGTGCCGCCACCATAAGCACCCTGGCGGTGAGAATCAAATTTTGTGCCACAATATATTGACAATTCAAAACCCCTAAACAGCTGCGCTCAAAATTTGCATTACAGAGTATCGGAAGCATCGCTGAAGTTTTGATGCTGCTCCTTGTCGCACAGTGGGATAGCGTAATAAACGCTGAATCGTAACATTGGGCAGGGAGTTCAGCTCGGCTCACAGGCAGCTGAGCTCAACTGTGCGAACAGGCAAGCTGACGAAGGACGCGGTAGCAGCGACGTGCGAGCGAGCGCGTGATAGAGCGTGCGAATAGACCACAATCCCTGTGACTTGGGACGGCCTCGCATTTGACCTTGGCGCCGACTAGCCAAACAAATGGTTCGCATATAAACAGTTAATTTTATTGGCTGTATTTATTTGATTGATTGATTAAATAGCCTTGAGAAAGGGCGGTGATCGTCGTATATCAAATGCTTTCGAATCGTATTCAGCCAGCGCCACGGCAGAACGGTCCTAATAATCTAGATCCGGCCGCTATACATAAAGATGACGTAGCCCTTGCACTAGGAACTTGATTTTGAGGATAGAAATGTTATAGATGCGAAGCAGCTTATGGTCGGGGCTATCTCACTCCCTCCTCCGCCGTGCGGCGTCCACACCCGCACTGCGTATGTGCATCCTCCTACCCCTCCTCTCCTTGTCTCATTTCTTCTCCTCTCGGCATTCCTCCTCTCCGACGCTCCTCTCCTCTCCGGATTCTTGAACGAATGGCAATACCTGCGGCTCCGCGCGCGATAATGCGAAGTACAGTGCACTAGAAAATATTGGGTAGTGGAAGGAGCGGCGGCCTCTGCGCGAGGCATATTGTGTAGAAGATCACCAGATGGCACGCGCGCTCACTTCCCGAGCACCGGCTGAGGGAGTCCGCGGCAGAACGCAGCAGGCGAGTGCGGCGGCACAGAGTTTCACAATTCTTTGTTCATTTTTCCTCATGCCAAATATGTCAATATGATTTTATATAAGCAACCCTAAGATCTGTAGCATGGGATGGCAGGGCGCGGTATGTACCTGCAATGTCTGTTATCGCGATGCACGCAATTCATGCTGCAGCGGCAGAGGGCACTTTTAGCATCGAAAATTTCACTTTTTTTTTACCCAGTTGCGCCAGTCACAAGTCCCGTTCGAAACATAGAAAATACATTTGTACTGAATAGGACTTGGACAGTGACTCCAACCAATTGGGTCCGACGTTTCGCAGCCAATTCGGCTCCTTCTTCAGGGGGTATTCTTCGGAGGTGGCGGTGTGCCGCTTTTAAAAGGTCCATCGTAAGAAAGGAGAGGAAGCGAGAGAGAGCGTAAGGTGGGGAGACACTTGACAGGAGACCTGTTGACACACGGAAATGGCGAAAGGGTGGGGTGACTGCGGCGTTGCTGGTCGACTGGGATGACCGGTGATGGGGGACACTTTACCCGCGGAAAAGCCGTTGAAGGGGGAGGGTGGGGGGGTACGAGATGTTTTGGTGTTGGTGACCTAGAGCGGGGGTTCTTTTATTCTTTTCGCCGTGTCTCCAAGGCCATGAACATATACAGAGGGTAGGATACCCTACTCGCGGTTTATATTACGTCGGGCTAATAAATACCCTTACTTGGTTGGAGACACTAAGTCCTAATCAATTTTCGCAACCAGAGAGGTAATTCTGTCGAAATGTTTAGCTTCAGATTTGTACTGAATGCATGCATGCTGCTGCATTCTTCTATTGTGATTTAAGCAAGCGATGAACATGTGCATTTCAGAAGCATTAGCCTCCTGCAAATAGCTTATTTCAGTCACAGTATCAGTAGGTAGCGGGGAGGCATTTTCAAGAAACATACTGCAACAGAAGAGTTGCACGGTAGAGAGTACACAATACCATTTCAAATACTTATGTACAGTCTGTTTCACACTTAGTGAAAAACTCTGAGCGCCTTGCAAGGCGCTCCGAGTTTCCCCCTAAGTGTGAAACAGACTGACAGTGGCTCAACTTCAGATATCTTGAGGTCTCCCGACTGTTTGGAACAGTTTAAGGACTTCACAAAAAAAAGTGCAGCTGTGTGTGGTAACATAAAAACCTACAACCTTCACCATCAAAGATGCTGCATGGCAGAAACCGACAAGACCTATCTGGTCTTGTCGGTTTCTCTTAACAATAGTAATAATATCCTTAACACTCTCAGGATACAGCTCCTGTGTACTGAATGTCGCTGTGAAACGGTTTTCTAATCTTCGAATAGACCAGAAAAGCCAACCGGTTGCATACAGTAGGCCACCATTGTCTCGCAGCCTAGTGTACTGAGCAGCAGCAAGACTATCAACATCCTCCTTCTCTGGGAGAAGCAATTTGTGGTATTCATAACACTCCAATTTCAACAAAAACTTCCCGGCAACGTAATCAAAAATATAAAAAATGAGCCGGTCGTCACTTTTTGCTTGAACAAATGAGACATGGTCTCGTACAGGGTCCTGCTTTTGATACCCTGCAGTGGTATTGTCATCATCATCAACAAGGCTTTGGATTATGTCAGTTTTATCAGGCTTTGGGCCTTCCGTCATGTCTGGCTCAAGGAGGGCCGTAAGAACACCAGGCTCAGCATTTCCATTAGCAACAGATCTGGCAAGCCCATAAATACTTAGGCAACGCACAGTAATGAGAAATTGCTGAGGTATTGGATGGGTATTGCTACCGCTTGACGGCCGGGCTATACGGAAGAGACTTTCAACTGGGTCCTGACTCAGCTTTGAGATCATTAAGTATTTGTAGCTAATATTCTTTGTCATGTAGGTCAGCAACGACAGAACGCTTGCAACTGTGACTCTCAGGCCACCAGCAGTATATGCGGACAGGAAGCCACCTCGACCACCTGCATGCAGCTCCCATTCGGTCAGGCATGTCAAAAATGAAAGAAGCTTTTCCACAGAAGCAGATTCTGGCCGCAGAGCTTGGCTTGGAAATCTGGATGTCATTATTTCAATGATGTCTCGGATCATCCTGCAACAAAAATGCACCAAGAATTTATTTTCTAATATCCACACTGTTTGCGATCGTTTGAAGATTGTTCTGCGGCGCTGTTACATCCAGGCTGTCGTTGCCGTGCGCCCCATCATCTTGGGATGATGAATCATGAACGTCGCGAAAAGACAAACGCACCTTCTTCGTGCGTGCAGCTGGACACACTGCAACGCATTTTCTCTCGGGTCTTATCTGACGCATTTCCTGTGAGAGGTAGGATGGCAAATCGGGCAGGAGCGTGGGCACCGCACGTTGGTCAGCGCCGGTTTACCTCGAGGAATCCTTACTTCCTCACCATTGATGAAGTGAACAGAGTCGAGCAAAATAAAATGCGCTTCAAAGTGCCTCTCCCGCACAGTTGAATTCTCGGAGAGTGGCTTATCTTTACAGTGAAGATTCCTCTCCAATTGTTTCCGCCGGTCATTGTCTTTAGGCACTCCAAAAAGAGACAACGTGCGCCCATTTACTTATCGAAAACCTGGATACCCGCTCTTGAATCCGGGCGCATAGCAATGCGTATCGCTTTTTTTTTCAGATTTTCTTACGTTATTCAAAAAGCGAAAACAGGGTGCATCGAATAGGGAAACGGTCACGCTCGGCATTTTCAGTAGCTTCACTTGCAAAAATACGAAAAGCACGCTGGCTCGTAGCACCAAGAACGACGCGGTAAAGCGGTTGCAGTTACGCGGGCAACGCGGGCTCCAACCGGCACGGTCTCCTCGGGAAGAGCACACCAGCGCCCCTAGCGGGAGTCTTCGCTCTTGGCCTCAGGCTGCCTGTGCGCCCAGCCCTCCGCTCTTTCCACTACCCAATACTTCTAGTTCACTGTAATGCGAAGCAAGTTAGGTTAGAGGCGCGACGGTAGGCGCTGCATACTCCGCTGGGAGGCGCCACAACGCGCAGAACTGTTGTCGACGCCGTCGGCGTTTTATCCGCGTTCGCACCGAACGGGCGTGGCGTTGGTGACTGTTGCCGGTGCCTCTGGGGGCGGCTCGGAGGTTTTCGACGAGATCAGCCATCACTCGTCGAGCAGTGTCGGAAATCTTACCTTCGCAACGCCGCGATGAGTGCCACGGACAGCTCCAGCGTCCTCGCCAGTGTCAGCGCCGTGGTCGACCCCATGGCTGCTTCGCATACTACTCAGGGTTCCCCTATGGGAAGATGGTGTAACTTTTTTGAACGTGACTCGGTTTTATTGCGGTCCGGTGATGCGATCTGGCATCGTAATGATACGTTTGCGTGCCCTGCATAATACAGGTGCGTGGGGGTTTCGCTTGTGTTAAGTGAACAATAATATGGATCCCTCAGATTCATCTTAGCCTTTTTTGCAAAGTAGAGTGTCAAAGAAAATGCTCAAATGCCGCATCTCTTTATAAACGAACGCAGTTGGCTTTTCCGCCCACTCGAAATGACGTTCTTGGCAGTCATCACTGATATTAATTTTGCACTTGGAAAAGATGCCCTAACCTGGGTGGCACATGAGCTTTGCACTGGTCTCTTCATCGGTTCAGCGGCGTTACAAAAGGGCCTACACATCGGTTATGATGATGCACTACGTTATTGGGGATTTGTCCCTTGTTTTGGTGTAGTGCGCTGGCCGCCAACATGATGAACGGTTCCAACTCGCTCAAATCACCGCTCTATTTTTGTCTACATATCACAAGGTCATTCATTTTGTTGTACATTTACCGCATAACACCTGATGAGCTTCTTTCTTGCTGTTTCTTTTCTTCAACCACTGCAGCAATACGTTCATTCCTTCGCTGGTCATTTCGGTCGGCCACCTCTCCTACGCTGATGACGCCTTCCCCGACTGTCGCATATTCCCGCCAACGGTGTGGAGATTCCCTCCAACAGTTGTACGAGGACAGCATTTCAGCTACGGACATAATTTGGTACGTTTCTCTTGCGGACTGATAATTCCGGAACTGTAGTGGTTCCGGTGACAATCTTCATTATGGCTTCTTTAGAACGGCGATAGCATACGCTGATCTTTGAATTGAAAATTTTTGAACGTGTAATGTTTCTACTTCGTATCACTCGCCTTTTGCCAAGTAATAATCCTACCATATGTTTAGATCGTCTTAAAAAACTGTCAACCCTTCCACTGGGGTGGAGATGGAAAATCAGCGAAGCTGTACTATGCTGGGAATTATGTACTTCGAATCATGACTATTAAGATGTGATGATCCAGTTGTTTTCATTTATTTAGTGACCACAGGGACCATGGCCTTATGTTCGCTACGGTAAACCGCCATAGGGAGTACGGCAAAGGTTGGTACGTTCTTCATAAACACGTCACCAACGGCGCGCGCGTTCGGTGCCAACGCTGGCAAAACCCCGCCGCCGTCGACACAACTCCTGCGCGTTGTTTGTGTAACCGCACAAAACCGCTGTCAAAGCGCTGGCGTGAGCAAGTGCGCCAGCAGCAGCGAGCGAAGGTCCACGCGTTCTATCGCTTCAACGGAAACTGAGCGGCGAAAGCACAGCGCATAGAATTTAGAAGCCGTGTTGCAGATTGCTTTCAAGATATGGTGCGCGCCACCGCTTGGCGCCACGCAAAGTACAAGTTGCTCGCAGAGCAGAAACCGCAACCCCTCCCTCCCGCGCTGCCTTGCCGCTGTCCTCCTTTCGCGTGGTAGATTGAGTCTATAGTTCCCCTTGCTCCCGGTCGCAAGATGCGCATTTCGTGCCGCGGCTAAACGTCGCCTCCCCTCCCGCGCTTCCTCCCGTCCCACCACGGCCTTTGCTCTCCGCCGTGCGTTCGCTCCCCGTGAGAGAGTGCGTCTCTCGCGCGCTTTCGCACTCGCACATACAACATACGGTCAATGAGAGTTTTATTGCGATAGCAATTATATGGACACTTCAACCGGATTTCTGCCGTCGGCGTCGCCGTGAGGTTCCGTATAGATTCCAAGGACGCTAAAATCGTCGCCGCGCGCCGTATGCGCGAGCGAAAGCGCGCGGGGGACGCGCGCTATCACGGAGGGCGAACGCACGGCGGAAAGCAAACGCGACCGTCCCGCGAAAGGCCGTTGGGGTATCGGAGGGAGGGAGGCGGGGCGGCGCTGTGCTCCGGCGCCAAAGGCGTATCTTGCCACTCAATCTCCCACGCGAAAGCAAGAAACGGGAAGAGGGGGGGGGGGGCTGCTTCCCCTCTGCCAACAACTTCTCTGCCCGGCGGTCGCCCGCACCGTCTCTTATCTCCACACGGCTCTGACCTTTGTATGGGCTGTGCATTTGCCGCTCAGTTTCCGTTGAAGCGATAGACCGCGCGAACTTGCGCTTGCTGCCACGTTTTGACAGTCGTTGGCTGCTGTCATTCAGTGTGATCTATTCATGTTTGCTTGTTCGCGTTGACACCACGATTGTTAATTCAGTTAGTAAGCCAATGTGTCCAAGTTTATGCAGCCGATAAAACTACTATCCCTACTCCGAATAGCGCTCTACTAATTTGCTATCGCAATCGATGCTTCGCCTTTCGGGCGAAACTGCGACATTTTTTGCCTACATCCGGGCGAGACCATCGAAGACTGAGCTTAGCAGCTTCGCTGTTAAAAGTCGCAGTTCCGCTCGAAAGGTGGAGCATCCAATGCGATAGTAAATTATTATACAGCTATACAAAGTGAGGATAGTAGTTCTATCGGCCGTACAAACTTGTAAAAGTTCGCTTACTTACTATAGCTGGCTGCGGCACTGTGGAAGCTACACGAATTCTTAGCGAATAGGAAGGCCGAATGCCCGTCGAGATGAATGCCCCTCGATTCTAATAGAATTGGCTGTACTTTTTCAAATCTTTCATTTGGAGACGTATTGGATGCAAAATTTTCAACAACGAGTGGTTTTGCCCAGCAAGATGCAGTCGCGCGTCAACCGCACGACCATAATTGATGTCGCTTCTCATTGGCTTGGAACCGTATTTCAGCCTAGCCTTCACGACCATGTGAATTGACATTGGTAAATGTACTTAGATGCGTGTTCACGCGGCGGCTGTTCGTCGCCGATTCGACGGACAGCAACGAAGGTCGATCCATATAGGTCGCGAAGCTTCGGGCGAAAATCGGTTCAGAACAAATTGTCACCCACATCAGCAAGGGCGCTTAGGGAATAGCGATTGAAGCGCGAATATGTGAGGAGGAAACAAACACTTGGAAAGAAAAAACATTTTTTTATAAAACGAGACACAGTTTGTTTCATAAAACGAAAATTAAATTCCTAATTAATTTGATATACGCGTGGCGAGGAATGAAAAGACCACTCTATTTTACTTCTTCATTATCAATAAATATCGTTTTTCAGCGCCTACCATCGAAGGGGGTGTTACCATCGCTATCCATTGCAATGCTATGCAAGGTAAATATACCTGGTAGCGAAGCTTCCACAGAACTCTCAAAACATGGCGGTTCATCGGCGGTTCGTGGGGCTTAGCTTCATCTGTGTTAGGAGGTAACACTTCCGGCGGTGACATCTCATATGCGTTAAAAACAAAAGTGACATCATTTTGTCAAATGACGTCAAAGGCGTGAAATTTGTTTTCGGAGGCCTGCCATCAGAGCTGTACATTCAAATGCCCCGCCATTCGACTTGATGTGCGTTCCGAGCTTTCAGCGCGAAAAGCGATGCAGGAAAAGTCAGTCGTACGGGTGTCGAGATCGCATCCCTTCACAGAACATAGTTTCTTTGGAGGCGGACGAACGCTATGGGTGTAGAGGGCTGGTCCCATCGTCGGAGGCCAAACGACGACAAGCAATGTAACACAACATGTGAGGGGGGCGTATTGTAACAGGTGAACTTTACGAGCGCGCCTTTCTGCACACTTCAAGAGCTGCATTGCATTGCAAGTGATACCGGCGTCAACGCCCGCCGCTATCGAGGTGAACTTTACGAGCGCGCCTTACTGCACACTTCAAGAGCTGCATTGCATTGCAAGTGATACTGGGGTCAACGCCCGCCGCTATCGGTGGGCGCTCTTATGCCACGTACACACTAGCGGCAAAACGCGCGCGGCGCGCCGCCGGCGGCAAGACGCGCGCCGCGAAAGCAGCCGCGAAACGGGTTTTTCTTGCCGCGGCATGGATCGCTCCTGAACCGATTTCTTGCGGTTGGCCGCGTGCCGCGGATGAAGGAGACCAATGAGAGCGACCCGCTTGCGTGAAGTGCGCGCGGGAAATTGTGCCATGCGGACCCGCCCGACCACTTGTTTCTCGTTTCGCGCTATCATCTGCACGTGTCAGTTCCCGGATAGTTCGAGAAGGGGAGATGAGTCTAGTCTGTCACGTGATTGCCGCAGCGGCGCTCCGCCGGTTTGTGTGGCCGCCCTGCCGCTGCTGCGTTTTGCCGCCGGCGGCGCGGCGCGCGCGTTTTGCCGCTAGTGTGTACGTGCCATTATAAGTTGGAACGGCATGCCGCGATTTTTGGCGCGATTGACACGCGGAGGGGCGCGGCGTCGTTTTGACTAAAACCCCTGAAACTTCGTTAAGTAGCGACACTCTCCGCCTCCGCCTTCAGTCCTCGTTTCTCCTCTCTTTCGCGCTCCCTCCTCCACCGTGGCGCCACCTACGCCGCTTGAGCGTAGCAGACGACCTTTCGCAGAGTGAATGCACGCATAGCAAGGCGGTGCGCTTTAAGCGTTCACGTTGGCTTCCTAGTTCCGAGTAACTTCGTGTACAGCATAGAATTTCTATACGGAGGGTTATACAAATTGAGTGATGGCAGCTTCTTTTTCCTGTTTCGCTTTGTAAGTATCTAAACGTGTGCTAACGCCGTACCATGATGACTCCGAATGTATCGCGTGCGCTACAATTAGCATTGCCATCTGTTGGGCGTCTTTGTAAGCTCACTATCAAAGCATTGTGGTGTCGTCTCCCTTGTGTCCTTGTCCGCTGGCTCTAGATATGCTACAATTTAGGTACGTAACATTTTTCAAGCGCTTGTCGCAAGATCTTCTTGCGAATGGTTGCAAATAACACGTTTAAGATCCAATGCCAACATCCTGGCCTCCAGCAAGCCCTCAGTCACCTAAATAATCCGCGCCGTCTATTCGTGGCGCGTATTAGCTATGACGCTCAAAGGCTGGCATAGGGCACGGACGCACCAGCCTTAGTACCCTACAGCGAGTGCCTCTCAGAGACATATTGGTCGTATGAACTAATCGTTGAACGAATGAGTCAGCGAACGACTAAACGAACGACGACTGAACCAGCCAGTAAACGAGCGGAAGACCGCATGTTTTCTTTGTGAATGCTCCGCTGCCGCATCTTCACAAGCTTTGAAGCTTACGCGAATTAGCACGTACGTCTCAAAGGCCTATGATGCTGTCGTTCGGCGACGAACGCACCCCGTAACTCGGTTTCGGGAGAGCCTTTTCTCGGTTTCTGTCCATGATGATGGTCATGATAGTAATCTTTTTTTTATTTACCGAAATTCACCCTTTTCTGTTCATGATAAACCCGCCTCTTATACGGCTAGTGCAACATCTATAGCGAAGCTGAAGCCGTATGCGGTTTCTCTGTACTTATAGGAAAAAGACGTTGCCCAACTAAGCCATGCGCTTGGCAGCTGTACGTGCCTGATTATATCTAAGTCTGTATTCTTTCTGTTAATAAAATTTTGGATGACCCGTTGCCGATTCGTTAAAGGTGAGTAAGCACGGGTCCGTCCTTGCAATTCTGTTGGGACACCTTGATTTCCTTAAGAAGCTTCTTTGTGTTCGGCTGAGACACTTTCGTTTGCTTTGGAGGACTAACGCTTCTGCTCCAACGCGCCAGCCACGACGCTAGTGGTTTACGATATGCAAATCACCGCGTATGAAGACTCACGATGCCACCCACAAGAAGAACGACGTGGCGTGGTAGCCGAAAGCGCGGGACAGCGTCTTTTGCTTCATGTTTTGTTTCCCACGGGACGTCATCCTTTTACACAAGGCACGCATCTGCTCCCGTTTCTTTGAGTTTTGTTCACCACGCGACGGCACCCTAGGCCCGCATGCTGGCGTTGGCCGCTGACGTCACGCTACCCCACTGGGCAGCGGCGGCTCAAAGCTTCACCCATAGAGAAAGAAATTCAACAAGAGGGGACACTCGGCAAGAACTGGCAACAGGAAACACGTCACCATACGTCACGCTATACTTTTGACACCGAACGTTAGCTGCCGCGAGCATCGAAAAAAAAGAAAGTGAACTTAAGTTAACAGGCATTCATTTATTTTTTTTAATTCTTTGCCGCGAAAACTAAAACGTTTTGCGTATAAATGAACTTAAGCTTTGCGACTTATTTTCCTTGCCTTACCTAGCCACAGGTCAATGACGCGCCAGATACATGCGTCATCCGCCAGACACTCCCCCGAAGCCAGCGAGGATGGCTGCGCGCGCGTTTGAGCGCTCGCGCGCGCCGACCCGTCTGTCTCATTCTTTTTTTCTTTTTTCAATGTAACCTGGTTTATTGGGCTCTCGGCGTATTCTTGCGTTCCTTCTGCACTGGGACAAGACACCACTGCACTATTGGAATACGGCAAGGTGAGAAATCTTGTTTCACAGTCTACGACGCAATTAGGCTTACGGCACGGGACCGAGACTTAAGACGCAGTTAGCGAAAAACAGCTCGACCATCCTGGCGCAGTTAACTTGAGTAAATGAATCGTGCTGAGACATGTTTCCGACGCTTCCTAGGGGACTATTGTAACTTATTTCGGTTTTTGAGCCACACTGGCCGCACAGGGCGCCGTGTCGCAGTTAGCGAGAACTCAGCCGTGGTGTGTAGTCTAGTGCATCTTGCTAGGAGACGTTTGTGCCGCTTTCTCTGACGCCAGACATTACTGAAAAGTAATTTCGTTACTTTCTGCGGTACTTTTGAGGCACGCTGGCCGCACAGCGTGCTGTGACGCAGTTAGCGATAAGCAGCTCGGCCGTGGTGATAAAGTTAGTTTGGCGTGTAATTAATCTTAGAGGGACAAGTCTGTGACGTTTTTTGTGGCTCCGCAACAACATATACCTTCTTTCGGTACTCACGCCTGTTGAAAACGCGATGGGCGATTGCCAAGAGTGATAACATGGGGTGTGCTGCTGGCGCCGGCAGAACGCGCGAACGACGAACATATCAGAAACTTGTAATTCGAAAATTACGTCTTCTAAAGGACAGAAAAAAGGCATTGCACCCACGCATTTTTCTTGAGTGCATGTTGCGTCCGTCTCTGTGTATGTCGCGTACCGTCGCGTCGCCCGAGGCCAAGTTTTGGAAACGCGAAGTCGCTCGTGTATTTGTGCTGCAAGTGCAGGAAATAATGCCCGGAAATTGGGGAAAGCTTGGAAATCACATGTTTTCGTATATGTTTGGGATGAGTCGGGTATTTTCTACGCCATGTATGTAAAAGCGAATTGCTTTTGTTTGTAATGCCGCCCATTCACCGCTTTCGCACGTTTCGCCTCGCAGTATTCCTATGTCTAAATACCAAAGTGACTCATGCTTGTAACATGCTGTTACGTGCTTGCAAATGTAACATGTTTGTAATTTACTTTTTTTTTCAGCCCCTGCGCCAACATCTGCAATCGTGATGCAACAACCCAGGGAGCCGCCGACTTTGCGCGGTTCGCAATGTGAAGACCCCGAAAGCTGGCTGGAGGCATACGACCGGGTCGCTACGTTCAACAAGTGGGACTGCGCCGACAGGCTGCGCCATGTTTACTTCTCGCTTGAAGACGGCGCCAGAACCTGGTTCGAGAATAGGGAGTGCGCACTAACAACCTGGGACCTCTTCCGATCCGCATTCCTGGACACCTTCACTAGCGTCGTCCGTAAAGAAAGAGCTGCAGCCTTGCTGGAAAACCGTGTACAGCTCCCAAACGAGAGCATCGGTATGTACACTGAAGAAATGACTCGATTATTCCGGCAAGACAAGAAAGTTCGGCAAGACAAGAAAGTTCGCTTAAGCAGGAGCTATTCGCCGGACTTGTGCGGAATCCTCCAACGACAGTCCAAGACTTTCTCTCGGAGGCTACGACAATCGAAAAAGCACTGGACATGCGCAACCGGCAATACAATCGCCGTTCGACGCCACAGTACGCCTAAGTCCAAGGACTCTCCCACGACCTACGAGACACCATCAGGGCGATAGTACGCGAAGAGCTGCAGAAGTTGCTACCGTCGTCGGAGCCTCATGTTGCTTCTATCGCTGATATCGTGCGGGAGGAAATCCAGAAATCGCTAGGACTTCCCGAATGACCGCAATCCCTGCCGGAAGCGATGACCTACGCCGCCGTCGCCCGTCGTGAAGGCCCCCCTCCGCGCTCGCGCCAGGGCCCCGTAACGCCGCAGTTCCGTCGTCCACCGCCGCCGCCGCCAGCACGCCGCCCGTCGCCTAACGCAGCTACCAAAGGAAGACAGACATTTGGCGCGCCCCCGACCACCGCCCGCTCTGCTATCACTGCGGGGAAGCCGGCCATGTCTACCACCGATGTCCATACCGCCAGATGGGCCTACGAGGGTTCGCCGTCAACGCACCGCGTCCACAGCTTGGCGAGCGACCACGTGACATCGCCGACTACCTCGCCGGAGCCCAGTGGCAACCACGACGACCCTCACGCTCGCCGTCACCGGGCAACTACATCTCGCCGCATCGCCGTCAGTACACCGGTCCCACCCGGGGCCGATCTCCGAGCCCTTACCCGGGAAACTAAAGGCAGCAACCGATGGAGGTGCGGTTGCTGTACGACGCATTGCCGAAGATCCTCCGCCGCCGACGATGACGACGATTCGCGAATCATCACGACGAGACATTAGCATGCCGCCTAGCAACAACCTTGACAGCACTTCGCCGCAGAAAGAAGACCTTCCGACGTGACAAGCAGCAGCAGAGCAAGCCGACGCAGCCGTGATCCGACGCCATGAATTACCCGCAACGCCAGACGCCGGTCTACGGATCTAGACGTGCTCATCAATGGTCATAACGTCACTGCTCTCGTCGACACTGGCGCCGACTATTCCGTCTTCAGTGGCGCGTTCGCCACCAAGTTGAAGAAGGTGAAAACAGCCTGGCAAGGACCCGATATCCGGACAGCGGAAGGCCAGCTAATAACGCCGACTGGAATCTGCACAGCGCCAGTCACGGTAAACAGCCACACTTACCCGGCGAACTTCGTAATCCCGCAGCACTGCTCCAGGGATGTCATCCTAGGCATGGACTTTCTAAATCAACACGGCGCAGTCATCGACTTAAGGTCCAAGTTGATAACGCTTTCAACACACAACGCGACACCACCGGATACAAGCATAAGTTACAATGCCTTGAATGTGCTTGAAGAACAAGTCACCGTTCCACCTCGCTCCAGCGTAATGATTTCCGTCGGTACCGAAGTGCTTGCAGACATGGAGAGCGTCATCGAGGGCGATCATCACTTACTGCTCGACCGTGAAATTTGCGTCGCTAGAGGCATAGCTGAGCTACGTGCAGGGATTCAAGGGTGATGCTCACGAACTTCAGCCCCGAATACAAGCACATTAACAAAGGCACCACGGTCGCCTACATCGACGAAATAGTACAAGCCAGTAGTGCTTTCGCCTTCACGGATTCCAGTGCACCTGCAACGACGACTATAGTATCTGAACCAACTTTCGACGTCAACCAGAACCTTCCCAGGCATAAGAAAGAACAGCTAAAAGCTCTGCTCCTGCAATACAACGACTGCTTCTCGTCGGGGAACGCGGGTGGCGCTCGAAGACGGCGGACGCTCTCCGCATCGGCTCCGTCAATAATCTCCGATTATTGCGGTGCTTCACGCCATTGTCCCAAAATTCTGGACTCATCGTCACCGCCAAGTTCTCTGCTCCACCCGGATACCACCCGCGCCAAGGTGGGCCCATTTTTCGGCAACTTCTGCGTGTTTGATCTCCACGACGGCTCTCCGCCGGGCTTGACGTTGCGTTAGGCCTAGTTCCGCATCGCCCGGGTTTTCCCGGCGTGATGGCGGACGCCACCACGGTTACGGGCTATGACCCGACCTCACTTCGGGTCGTGACGATGGAGACCACCTCCTCGGACCATGCCATGCCCTCGGAGCACGAGTATTTAGCCGACATGGTGAAACTCTGGCAACGGAAGCAATCCCAGGCCGCGGCTCCGCCCAAGGGCCAAGGGTCGCGCGCCGCCACCCGGCCACAGGTGGCTGCCTCCGGCTCGTCCACGCGCCGCTCTCCAGACGGAACGCGCACCGCACCACCTTCCCTGCCGCGGCGTCAACCCAAGTGGCGACCCCGCCATACTCCTCGTCTCTCCCGTGACGACTACATCGTCGTGCTGAAGCCTCGCGCTCCTTTTGAGCTCAAGTCGGTCCTCCCGTCCGATCGTGCCGGCGACGCGATTCGTGCATACCTGGGAGAACACTCGTCCACCTGTTTCCACGTGTGGCCAGTGTGGGACCAAAACGTTCTCGTGTGCAGTGTCACCTCGTTACCTATGGCGCAGCGCCTACTTGGGGACATCCAGTTGCCGGTGGGAGACCAGCAGCTCCCTTTTCGGGGCCATGCCAAGGCGTCCGGGGAAATCTGCCGGGGTGTCATCACCATCAACCCGGCTGAAACCCCACAGCGCATCAAATCAGAACTAGAATGGTCGCAAGGCGCTATCCTGGCGGTCCGCAAACTCGGTGACTCTACTGCAGCGGTGGTGACCTTCGAGGGCACGAAGCTCCCCCGCTTCATCTTCTACCACAGTGTCGTGGCCTACGTGCGCCCGTACAAGAAGACAATCCCGGCCTGTTCCCTCTGCGGCACCATTGGGCATCGACCCTCGGCCTGCCCGCGACCCACTCCCGGTCGCTGTACCCGCTGTGGCACTCAAGTCCAAGTGACTCCGGAAGGCCTAGCTGAACACGAATGTAACCCGACATGCCTTCTCTGCTCCGGCCCGCATGAAACCGGCGCTCGGGGATGTCCAGGGAAATATCGGAAACCTACACCACCATCGACCTCGAAGCCACCTGCACCCCCGTCACCGGGAACGCGAGCGGCTTCCCAACCCAAGCCTGGATCACGTCTCCAGACCCCGGCGAACCCACCGCCGACCACCTCAGTGCACTACCCGCCGCTTGTCGTGGCGCCACCCCAGGTGAGCAGCTGGGCAGGGATTACTGCTCGTCAGCCTCTCCCTCCCTCCCCCCCTCCTTTTCCAGAGCTCTCCGCTCTACGAAAGCAGATCGCTCTTCTTCAGCGGCAAATCGCAGCTCTCACTAAGCAGGTGGCAACTTTCCAACTGCAACAACAGAAACCGGCAGGACCCCCCCACTGCCGCTCCAGTTGTTAAACCCGTCGACCATCAGCCTAGCCCTCGCGCTACGCCCACTCCGCGTACTCCCCCCGCTCCCCCGGCTTCGTCCACGGCGCCGGCTGCTCAATGAGTTACGGGGGCACCTCAGAGCCTCAGGGCACTTCTATAGACCACACCCTGCCGCTCGAGGACCGTATTACTCGTCTAGAAAATGTAGTCCTCTACCAAATTTCGTCCTGCAGTGGACATAAATATAGGCTGATGATGATGATGACCAAATTTCCACCATTAATGTACAATACATTGTAGCTGAGGTGGTTCAGGCGGTTCAGGCCTGGGCTCTCACCCAGTTCCGCACCAGATCATCTCGCTCGCGCTCGGCCTCCACGAGCAGCAGCTCTGCCCCGCGTCGACGCAAAGTTGCCGGTTCCTCTTCCCCGGCCCTCAACCCGGCTTCCATCCCCCTTCCTGCTCCGCAAGGCATGGAGGATGACCCATAAAATTTTGGATTTTCATCATGGCGACTCCTTCATCTACACATTCGTCATCATCCCAATTCGAAATCATCCAGTGGAACTCCAGGGGCTTCGGGAACAGGCGAAAGCGCTCGCATCTTCTCCTCTTCCTTCAATCTCGGGGCTCTCTCCCTTCCGTTCTTGCCCTCCAAGAAGCCGGTCCAAACCCTACCCTTTCAGGCTACTGCTCCTATATAGGCGGCACCACCACCAGTCTCCTCGTTCACAAATCATATACGGCTGTTCAGGTCGATCTAGACCTTGACCTTCCCTATGATTACTGCATGATCTCCGTTCTTCCCCAGAAACGCGGGGCCCAGTCAATCCATATTCTCAACGTGTACTGTCCCCCGCACCTTCAACGGGTCAATTTCGCGGAACTCTTCTATCGGGCTCTCCAAGCGGCGGCTCGGCAACCCCTTGTGGTGGTTGGAGACTTCAATGCTCCTAGCCCACACTGGGGGTACCACTATGAAAAGGCTCGGGGCCGCAAGCTTAAGGAGCTTATCTCTACTCTCGGTTTCATGCTGCTCACCGACCCAGCGCATCCCACACGCCTGGGAAATTCAGTGACACGCGATACCTGCCCGGACCTTTCGCTCACACGAAACATTAGACATGTTACGTGGGAGAACCTCGAGGACAATCTTGACAGTGATCATTTCCTGCTTCGGATTGCCTTCCCGACGCAGAAAATGTGCCAAATCCGGGGCGCAGCCCGCATCACGGACTGGTCAGCTTTTCGCACCACGCCTTTCCCCCTGCTCCCATCCCCGCAGGACTACCAGGCATGGGCATCATACGCCCTCCACACCCATCAATCATGCACCCGATGTATTTGTACCTCCACCTCAGCCCCCGCAGTAGATCCCCACCTCCTCCACCTTTGGGAGGCACGCCACAGCCTTACCCGCCGATGGCGACGATACAAGCTAAATCGTAAGCTTCGCTCCCGCATACAGGCGCTTACCGCGGAAGCAGCTGACTACTCTGCACAGCTCGCGGACACAAATTGGGTCGATACATGCATGAAGGCAGCAGGTCAGATGAGCTCCAAGAGTACGTGGCGACTCTTTAGGAGCATTCTGGATCCTTCCACTACCCGCGGGGAAACACAACGCCAACTTCGTCGCGCCTACTATGCCTACCAGGGCCCAACGAGCCAACTCGCGAACGACCTCTGCGACCGCTATCTGTGTCGTACCGTCGACCCCAAGGGCCCGGAGTACGTCTACTCCGGGCTCCCCAGCCCCGAACTCGACGCCCCCTTCACGCTTCCCGATCTTCGGGCGGCGCTGGCCAAAATGAAGCGAGGTACTGCCCCAGGCCGGGATGGTATTACGGTCACTCTCCTGGCCAACCTTCCCGACTCAGCATACCTCTCGCTCTTACATTTAATCAACACAGTATGAGAGGGAGAACCCCTCCCCGCGGAATGGACCACTTCGGTGGTCACATTCATTCCCAAACCCGTTAAGCCCGTCAGCATTGAGGCATTGCGCCCCATCTCGCTCACCTCCTGTGCGGGCAAACTCCTGGAGACCATGGTCCGCGACCGTCTATCCGCATATCTGGAAAGGAAAGGCGTCTTTGCTGACTCGATGTTTGGGTTTCGCTCACATCTGTCGGCACAGGACGTCCTTCTCCAACTCCAGCACGACATCATTGTACCTAATACTATGCGCCACAATGACAAAGCCGTTCTGGCCCTCGATCTCCGAGGCGCTTTCGACAATGTCAAACACAGTAGTATCCTTACTAACCTTAGCACCACGAATTGCGGATCTAGAGCTTTCAGGTACATCTGTGCATTCCTCTCACATCGCACCGCCTTCATCCGCATCGACTCTGCAGAACACGGTCCGTACCCACTAGGCACCCGGGGTACACCACAGGGAGCGGTCCTCTCACCGCTCCTCTTCAATCTAGCCATGCTCCAACTTCCTTCGCTCCTCGCCCAGGTAGAGGACACACACCACGCTCTATACGCAGATGACATTACCATCTGGACCAACTCGGGCTCCCCCGCACAAATTGAAGACCGCATGCAGCGCGCGGCACTTATTGTAGACACCTATGCCTCATCATGTGGCCTGGAATGTTCCCCTACCAAATCATCTCTTCTCTCAATCTCACCTCTACCGCCACCTCAGATATATCTCCCGTCTGGCCCGATACAGGTCGTCTCAGAAATTCGCATATTAGGCCTCCACATCTCCTCTACTCTCAACCCTGGTTCTACCATTGCCCGTCTTCGACGCACTAGCGAGCAGGTTAGCCGTATGATTCGGCGGGTCTCCACCAAACGTGGCGGCCTCCGCGGCTGGCACTCCCTCCGCTTGGCTCAAGCGTTTGTGACCAGCAGAGTCATTTACGCCACTCCCTACCTTCGCTTGCGTCGCCACCACGAGAACCAGCTGGACGCACTGCTCCGCTCGGTTCACAAGCGAGCACTAGACCTTCCCATTGCTACCTCCAATCGCCGCTTTGCGGCCTTGGGAGTACACAACTCGTATGACGAGTTGCGGGAGGCCCATCTCGTCAACCAAGTCAATCGCCTGTCTCAGACGACTCCTGGGCGCCGCCTTCTGGATAGGCTCTCACTGAACCCGATCTCTACCCCACTTCCCCCTGCTTCCGTCCCGGAGCTATGGCGGCACAAACTTTGGGTTGAACCTCTTCCTCGCAACATGGATCCCACTCAACACACAGGCAGACGCCTAGCCCGAGCACACTCTCTTCACACTCAGTACTCCAATTCTCCTGGCGTCTTCTATGTAGATGTCTCGGGACCAACTCCCTCCGGACACTTTACGGCCGCAGTGATCTCCGAGGGCCACCACATTGATGGCCTCTCTTTCCGCTCACCGGACACAACACAGGCCGAAGAGGTGGCCATCGCTTTGGCCGCCTCCCACCCGACCTCAAGGGTCATTATCACGGACTCGCGCTACGCCTGTTCCCGATACCTCCGGGGTACCATAGCTCCTCTGGCCGCCCACCTTCTTCGGGCGGCCTCATGGCGCTTTGAGCCTCACTCCATCCGCATCGTCTGGTCTCCTGGCCACGCGGGTCTCCCCGGTAACGAAGCGGCGCATGCCGCTGCCTGCGTCTCTCCCTCCCGGGCCGTTACCACCTCCGACTCTGCGTCTACCCCAGACACCTCAGCTCTTACGCAGTACCGCGCAATTCTAGAGCATTATCGCAGCTCACGCCGCCTTTACCCAGACCCTGCACGGGGCCTCTCTAAAGCGGATGAAAGACTTCTGAGACGCTTGCAGACTAACACCTTCTTGTGTCCTGCGGCCGCCCAGCATTTCATGCCGGGTATACACGGCTACTGTGCGCATTGTGGGGTCCTGGCCGACACCTATCACATGATGGCAGTATGCCCCTCTATACCCCTTCCTTTTTCATCCCCCTTCCCCCTACCCACAAGAGAGGCTTGGGAGGAGTTCCTGCTTGGCTGCTCTACCCTGGACGCTCAACGCTCCCTGGTGGCCCGCGCCCGAGCGGCGATCATTTCCAGTGGACTTCCGGAATAGGGAGACCACCCAAGTGCTTCTGTAGATCAACTCTCTGTAATTTTCTGATTAAATGTTTCTCCACCACCTTCTCGTCGTCGTCGAAAGTTCGACAAACCCCCGTCGCCAAGCACCGCATTATCTGGCATTGACAACATCAACTCTAAAATACTCAAGAATACTACTGGTATTTCCAGTCGTTTTCTGTGTACTCTATTTAAACAGTCTTTATCATCAGGCGAGCTGCCTGTGGATTGGAAAATTGGTAAGGTAGTTCCTCTATTTAAATCTGGTGACAGACACTCACCCCGTAATTATCGTCCAATTTCACTAACTTGTATGTGCTGCAAATTTCTTGAACACATTATAGCTTCTCATATCTATGATCACCTTGAATCAAATAACTTTATTTTCCCTAATCAACATGGTTTCAGAAAAGGCTATTCATGTGACACTCAGTTGTTCGAATTCACAACTGACCTTCACTTCAACATGAACACTAACGATCAAACCGATTGCCCTTCCTCGATTTCGCTAAGGCGTTCGATACTGTACCTCATTGCCGTTTAATCTCCAAGTTGTCTGCCCTTTGTATGGATTCTTTAACACTGTCTTGGCTTCGTAACTTCTTGTCTTCACGTCAGCAATTTACAGTGGTCAATAACATTTCGTCTAACCTTTGCGACGTCACGTCCGGTGTCCCCCAAGGCAGTGTGCTAGGTCCATTACTTTTATTGCGATAGCAATTATATGGACACTCCAAAGCAGATTTCTGCCGTCGGCGTCGCCGTCGCTGTCGCCGTGAGGTTCCGTAGGACGTCAATGGAGATGAAATCGTCGCCGCGCGCCGCCGAACGCTGTATGTGTGAGTGAAAGGGCGCGAGGGACGCGCGCTTTCACGGGGAGTGAACGCAAGGCGGAGAACAAACGCGCGTTCTGCGCCGTGCTCCCTTAAAGGCTGCAGAATTAAGCGTCTATTTCCTCCTTTACAATCACCATATATGTAGAGCAAACGCGACTTCTTCAGACACGCGGAAGGCCGTGGGGGGGGGGGGGGAGGGAAGGGAGGCGACGTTTAGCTGCGCCACAAAATGCCTATTTATATAAAAACGTTGCGAGGCGAGAAGGTGGTAAAGACTTCCGACGCTGCTCGTCGAGTGTCCCGTTCTGATCTCGTCGAAAACCTCCGAGCCGCCCCCAGAGGCTCGCAACAGTCACCAACGCCGCGCGCGTTTTGTGCGAACGCGGGCAAAACGCCGACGGCGTCGACAACAGTTCTGTGTGTTGCCGGTGCTGCTGCATGTCCAAGTTTGTACAGCTCATAAAACTACTATCCTTATTCCGTATAGCTCTCTACAAATTTGCTATCGCAATTGATGCTTCGCCTTTCGGGTGAAACTGCGACAACTTTTTTTAAATATACATCAACGACTTGCCCGCTAATCTTTCATCCTCCGTTAGGTTGTTCGCTGACGACTGCGTCATCTACCGCAATATTAGATGTTTCGACGATCATTCTAAACTGCAAAATGACCTTGACCTAACCAACAGATGGTGCGTAACTTGGCAGATGTCCCTTAACGCCTCAAAATGTAAGTTAATTTCGTTTAGTAGAAAGCGCACTAACTCGGTAGTAGAAGCTCGATGATACGATCACGGCTAATATGAATTTCCGGATGATACGAATTTTTCTGTGGTCCCGGCCGAGCCCCAATACTTTGCAACGTGCTAGAGAACGGTTGTTACGAATGGATTTCCGGCCTGCGTCGGTTGATACGAATAAACGCCGCCCCACCGACGGCCACGAAAGAGAACAGCACGCAGTCACGCGCTTTCTCTCGTTCTCTTTTGGTGCGGAGGCGCGGACGCGGCGGACAGCGCGGACTCCGCTACTGGGCGGGAGGAGTGTGAAGTGGTGGCGCTTTTGTACTTTTCCTCCTTTTCGGCGGCCGCCCATCGGACACTCCGGAGTGGGTGCTGTGCTTGGGCCGCGTTCTTTGTGTTTGCGCCAGTTTACCTAGTCGCAGCGAGCTATGTCTACCGAGATAGAAGGACATTAGAGACTTTTTCTTCAAGAAATAAATGCTTTTTACGTACATGTGCCTGAGTGAGTTCACCTCTGACTCTTTAATTTAGCTACAGTCGAATCTCGTTAATACGAACACACTTATTTCGAACATACCGCGCACCGACAATGCTCTTAGCAGCGCGCCAAATCACGCGGCGGCGCCTCCGACCGGCATTGCTCCGACACCGCCGTAGAGCAAAAGCTCAGGAGAGACCTCTCAATGCCGCGCGCGAAGGAACGAAAAAAAAAGAACCCGCGGCGGAAATTTCATCCTCTCTCAAATTGCAAGGTCGCCGTTTCTGCATCGCGCCGGAACAAGCGTGTACGTGCCGACTAGTGTGTTCTAGACAACCGTATTCTAGCACACACTAGTGCCGACGTCTCAGTCACGCAGATAAAGTGGCAGTGAACCCTTCTCCTCTATGCTTCCTCTATTTTCTAGTCACATGTTGACCTTGCACGCTGCGGCAGCAACGCAGAGGGAAGCAGCGGCGGAGGCGCAGTCGGGCCAACGAAACTGCCCACGCCCGCAAACGCTCGCTTCCCGATAACGGCAGAAAACGAAACTTCAGGGAGCGGCTAAAATAAGCTGGCGCCAGCACAGCGGCGGGCGCGCACGGAGATGTGCGCACGCAGTTAAAGGCGAGAAAGCTACGAGGGAGTTGAGAGGGAGGGAGGGAGGGCGAGGGGAGCCACAGAAGCGGCGGAGTTGACGCGGCCAAATCCGCTTCCCTGCCGCCCTCCTCCCTCACCTTCGACGGTCTCCGCGCGCACCCGTGTGCCGGCGCCGCCCACTCCCTGAAGCTTCGTTTTCTGCCGTTATCGGGAAGCGACCGTTAGCCGGCCTGGGCAGTTTCGTGGCGCGCGCTTGCTATGCGCTTGCTCGCCGCGATATTTCACGACTCGCACCGTTCGTGCATCGTGCTATGGTGCACGAATACTTCAAAAATACGTCCTTTTAATTCGAACAAATTTTCGGGCCCCTTCGAGTTCGAATTATCGAGATTCGACTGTAGTTTTAATTGTTTCGATGATACGAATTTCGGCTAATACGAATATTTTTTGTGACCCCGTGAGATTCGTATCATCGAGCTTTCAGTTATTTCACTATTCCATTGATGATACCATAATTTCGGCTACCCCATCGTACAAATGTCTCGGCGTTCACCTTTCATCGGATTTATCCTGGACAGCGCATATAGCAGCTGTCTCATCGAAAGCTTCTCAATCTCTCGGCTATCTGCGCAGAAACTTGCGCAACGCACCTTATGATGTACGTAAATTAGCATACCTTACTTATGTTCGCCCACATTTAGAATACGCTTCATCCACATGGTCACCATATCAAGATTATCTAATCCGTATGTTGGAAGGTGCTCAAAATAGGGCAGCCAGATTCACATCTGGCAACTACGACTATCATTCAAGTGTTACCCGAATAAAGCAAGACCTTACATTTCAGTCATTGGAAGATCGCCGTGTCATCGCTCTTTTATGTCTTTTTCACAGGTACACTCGGCCACAAAATATTGCGGGGGGCGCGAGCGCGTGGCAGAGCGGTCCTCCTCTCCTTCTAGCGGCGCACCCCTGGTGTCGAGACCGAGGCTTGCTCGCATGGGCGTCCTTCCGTGACTGCAAGCGTGCATGTTTCCGCGCTTGTATTTTGCACGCCGGCGATATCCGAGTGTAGCCGCGAGGTGCGCTGTGGCGACTTCGACAGCCCGTGCGCAAATGTAGTGTTGCAGCCCGCGCGGGGCGTATTTCCATTTGCTAGTAGGTACAGCGTTTGACCGCTGGCGCCACGCTGCGCCACTCGCGCGTACCATGTTTCGAGCCGCCGCCGTTGGAATGGAGGAGGCGTTGACGGAGAAAACGCTGGGCTGGTGGTGACTTAGCCTGCTGTTGGGATCGGTGGTATTATAAACCCATCACTGTTTTGATGATCCAAATATAATCTCACTATCAGGGAGGGAGCAGTCTACCTGACTGGAACAGTATTTTTTTATTTGGGGTGTTGCTACGCTGCGCTCCGCAACAACCCAACGACCGCCGCTTCGCGTCGGCGCCCGGCACCACGGCTGCCGCCGTGGCGCCGGGGTTCAAGCGACCGCGCTGGCAAACAGTGAGAGAAAAAAAAAAGGGAAAAGCGTGATATTAAAAAAAATGTCACAGTTTCGCCCTAAGGGCGAAGCAATGAATGCGATAGCAACACAGCAATGTCATACGAAGTAAGGTGAGCGGCTTTGGTAGCAATCTGAATTGTAGTAAACATGAGCTGATTAAGTAAGCAGGTGTGCTGCGGCGTAAGTAGACCGACATTAAGAGAGACTCTATGACCACGACAAGGCGCGTGTGAAACGGTGGTCTTGATGAGAAGCGCTGCCCGTGGGCAGCGCGTGCGAAGGGACACACCTGTAGCGCTGCACTGCCGATCCGGGCAGCATTGCATGTGTAGCGTGCGTTGGAAAATGTGGCCCGACTATTACTAACTGTGGTGTGAGCGCGCACAACAAACATGAATAGATCACACTGAATGACTGCAGACAACGACTGTCAAAACGCTGGCAGCAAGCGGCGGCGGCGAAGGTACGTGCGGTCTATCGCTTCAACGGGAACTGAGCGGCGAATGCACAGGTCAGAGCCGTGTGGAGATAAGAGACGGTGCGAGCGAGCGACGAGCGCGGTTGTTGGAAGAGTAGAAATGCGCCCCCCCCCCCCCCCCCCGCTCCCTCCGGCGCTCGCTTCCCGCTTCCTTGCTTGCGCGTGGAAGATTGAGTGCGTTCGCTCTCCGTGACAGCGTGCGTCCCCGCACGCTTCCGCTCGGGCATACGCCGCGCGGCGAAGATTTTATCTATACGGAACCTCACGGCGACGGCGACGCCGACGGCAGAAATCCGGTGGAAGTGTCCATATAATTGCTATCGCAATAAAAAAGAAGAACGAAGATTGGCCACGTAAAGGCGCATCGTAGAAAAAAAGAAATGACTTGTTGCGTTTGCGACCGGGCGAGATATATCTATGCTCGTGTTCCGACAAAAAGCGGCCGCAGCGGTGCGGGCTGTCGAAGTCACCACAAAGCCAATCGCAAAAGGTGCACCTCGCGGCTACACTCGGATATCACCGGCGCGCAAGATACAAGCGCGGAAACATGCACGCTTGCAGTCACGGAAGGACGGCGCGGAAACATGTACGCTTGCAGTCACGGAAGGACGCGCATGCGCGCAAGCGTCGGTCTCGACACCAGGGGTGCGCCGCTAGCAGGAGAGGAGGAGTGCTTCGCCACGCACTCGCGCCCCCCGCAATATTTTGTGGCCCAGTGTACATTTATAGTAATACATTTCACTGTTTGCCGCTTCGTGCACCTATGCGCACCTCTCGACGCATTCACAATGCACTTAGTTTTGCACGCATTCATGGTCTAACGAAGGCATTTAACTCATCACCATTACCTCGAGCTATTGCACATTGGAATAGTCTTCCGGATCACATTGCAGCCGTCTCTAATCGAGAAACATTCCATGATAACTTGAATTCGTGGCGTATTAATATTGTATAAAGATGTTGTTCTTTGCTTTTTGTAATATTTGTATTGTTGCCTTTTTTTTCGTCTGTATCTTTGTTTTTTATTTATTTTTTTGTATCTTTTTTTTAACTTGTAATTACTGTTGCCCCCCTTACTCAGTGCCCTTCAATGGACCTGTAAGGTATTTCGAATAAATAAATAAAATAAAAATAACCGACGATTATGTCCGCCCAATCCATCAGAGCCCGTACCGAGTTTCGCCGCGCGAACGCGAGGCCATAAGGCAACAAGTCCACGAAATGCTACGCGACGACATCATCCAGCCGTCCAAGAGTCCGTGGGCGTCCCCCGTGGTGTTAGTGAAGAAGAAGGATGGAACCCTACGTTTCTGCGTCGATTATCGTCGCCTCAACAAGATCACGAAGAAGGACGTATACCCCTTCCCACGGATTGACGACGCCTTGGATCGACTCTACAACGCAAAGTATTTTTCGTCGATGGACCTCAAAACCGGCTACTGGCAAATCGAAGTCGACGAGAGGGACCGGGAGAAGACTGCCTTTATAACACCAGAGGGACTGTTCGAGTTCAAGGTCACGCCGTTTGGTCTTTGCTCGGCACCTGCGACTTTCCAACGCGTCATGGATACAGTACTGGCAGGCTTGAAGTGGCAGACTTGCCTCGTCTATTTGGACGACGTCGTTGTGTTTGCCTCAAGCTTCGAAGAACACCTGCGGCGCCTTGAAACAGTTATTCAAGCAATCAAAACCTCCGGACTCACGTTAAAGCCAGAAAAGTGCCGCTTCGCATATGAGGAGCTCTTGTATTTGGGCCACGTCATCAACAAGTCTGGAGTACGCCCCGACCCTCAGAAAACTGCGGCCATCTCCAACTTTCCTCCGCCCGCTGACAAGAAGGCAGTGCGTAGATTTCTTGGACTGTGCGCCTATTACGCACACTTCGTCAAGAATTTTTCACGGATCGCTGAGCCACTGACGTATCTCACGAAGGCCGACGTCGAGTTCAAGTGGGAGACGCCGCAAGTCGAAGCATTTGAAGAACTGAAGCGACGCCTGCAATCGCCGCCAATACTTGCGCATTTCGACGAAAACGCCGATACCGAAGTCCACACCGACGCAAGCAGCGTAGGACTCGGCGCCGTGCTTGTGCAGAGGACTGACGGACTAGAAAGGGTTGTAAGTTACGCTAGCCGGTCGCTATCGAAGGCGGAAGCAAATTATTCCACAACTGAAAAGGAGTGCCTCGCCATCATCTGGGCTACATCAAAGTTTCGCCCCTACCTCTATGGCAGGCCCTTTAAAGTTGTGAGCGACCACAACGCCTTGTGTTGGCTAGCTAACTTGAAGGATCCTTCAGGTCGCCTCGCACGATGGAGTCTGAGACTTCAAGCATTCGACATCATCGTCGTTTACAAGTCCGGGCGAAAGCACTCTGACGCCGACTGCTTGTCTCGCGACCCCGTCGAACCGCCGCCACAGGACGACCAGGATGACGACACTTTCTTGGGACCGATCAGTGCCGACGAATTCGCCGAACAACAGCGAGCCGACCCGGAACTAAGGAGCCTTGTAGACTACCTGGAAGGCAAGACCGTCATATTGCCGAAGGTGTTCAGGCGAGGATTGGCGTCGTTTTTCTTACAAAACGACATTCTCCTAAAGAAGAACTTCTCGCCTCTTCGAGCCGACTACCTCCTCGTGGTACTCTCAGCATTGCGTCCAGAGGTTCTGCAAGCTCTCCATGATGACTGATCGGCTGGACACCTCGGTTTTTCCCGCGCGCTCGCGAGGATACTAGAAAAATACTACTGGCCTCGCCTCTCTGCCGACGTCGCCCATTACGTAAGGACATGCCGAGACTGTCAGCGACGGAAAACACCGCTGACAAGGCCAGCCGGACTTCTACAGCCCATCGAACCACTTCGCCGACCGTTCTAGGAGATCAGGATGGACTTACTGGGGCCTTTTCCGACGTCGACGTCCGTTATAAATGGATTGTCGTAGCTACGGACTACCTCACCCGCTACGCCGAAAGAAAAGCCTTGCCCAAAGGCAGTGCCGCTGAGGTAGCCCGATTCTTTTTTGAGAACATCCTCCTACGTCATGGTGCCCCAGAAGTCCTCATCACCGACAGAGGCACGGACTTTACGACCGAACTAACTCAAGCCATCCTGCGATACAGCCAGACAAGCCATCGCCGGACCACCGCTTACCACCCGCAGACGAATGGCCTCTCCGAGTGCCTAAATAAGACCATGGCCGACAGGTTGGCAATGTACGTCGACGTCGAACACAAGATGTGGGATGCCATCCTTCCGTACGCGACCTTCGCATACAACACGGCCGTGCAAGAAACGACGCACATGGCGCCATTCAACCTGGTCTACGGAAGGAACCCGGCAACGACGCTTGACGCCATGCTACCGGACGTCACCGAAGAAGAAAATCTCGACGTTGCCACCTATTCGCAGCGTGCCGAAGAAGGTCGACAGCTCGCCCGCTTGCGCATAAAGAACCAGCAGAGGACCGACAGCCGGCACTACAATCTTCCACGACGCTACGTCGAGTACCAGCCCGGGGACCGTGTTTGGGTCTGGACTGCGATACACCGACGAGGACTTAGAGAGAAACTGTTACGTCGCTATTTCGGACCCTATAAGATCATCCGACGTATTGGCGCACTGGACTATGAGGTCGTGCCAGACGGCATTTCGCAATCCCAGCGACGCCGCGCCCGTCCTGAATTCATCCCCGTGGTGCGTCTTAAGCCTTTCTACGCCCGCTGACGAGCTTATAGGTACTTTGTTACTTCGTTATTTTCTTTGTTTATTACGCGTCGCTTTCTTTTCGCTTTCGTCGTTTGTTTGTAGTATCGGGACGATGCTTTTTAAGGGGAGGACATTGACACGTATACATGTTTATCTTTCGCCGATGGCCGCTTTCCACCGGCTAACAAATGTTAAACGTTATCGCTCGGCGCAGGACGCGCCTGTATCGAAAGTTTCTAGAACGTTATCGATGTTTCTTTCCGTTGCCTGCTTTCACCGACGCTCATGTTATCTGATTGTGTGAGCAAAGCGAATTGTCTAGAACTTTCTGGAAGACACGCGCGTACCAGGGATTATTCTGGAACCTTCGATGACTCAGGTATAAAAGCCGACGGGTTTCTCCGCTGATCATATTTTCGACGACCGCCGACTGTGTTCTGTGTTCGCCGCTTTCGTTGTGCTTTGAGTGTAGCTTGCTTTTGTGGGCACAGGTTCGCCCAATAAATAATCAGTTTCGTCATACACAGTTTTACGACTGTTTACTTCAGCGTCACTACTACGTGACAATATGAACACTTCAGCAAGAGGTGTTTTTTGTTAAGCAGGTTGGTCGCGGACCCACCTTATTAGCTGCGAAACTGAAAGCTGCATACTCTACCTGAAGAACAGATGAGTTGTAAGAGTGCGGGGAGAATTACTCCTTTGAATGAGTCGGACACAACGCTCAACTCCTAAAAATAAAAGAAGTGCACAGCTTAACAGCTTAATATTTTATTATGGTATATCACGAATAATACAAGCAACACTGGAATAAAACAACGTATAACAAAAAATTACTGCTTCAATTGTGCACTGTATGCTCCCTGACAATCCTTAAGTTCCCTGACAATCCACGCAGGGCAACATCGAGAGGTAAGGAGTGGACCTTGCTTCGTTTATATTTAATTGACAAAGGCTCGTCTCACATTTGAGGTGCGGGCCGGGTAGTTCTTTCATTTTTGCAGAAACGCACGATACAATTTATATGTCACATATAGATTGCATAACAGCATGGTATGTAGTTCTTGACGTAAATCTGGCTAGAACTCAGGCGAAGCAAAAAAATCATGAGCCATACCACTCTGTGAAGGTGGATGACGAGTGAAGCTGTTTAGCACAAGACACAGAGGCCTCCCCATTACTACGACACAAAACAAGATATATTCAAAATGGAGAATGCATGGTAACTTGTCTGTCTTGTTTTTATATACATTCACGGGGACTTACCCTAAGCAAGGCAAAACCCGTTAATAAATGAGCGTAGTTATACAGGTTTGTTTCTTTTTGTACGAGCAAAAGAGTTAAAAAAGTCGCAGTTTCGTCCCAAAGGCGAAGCATCAATTGCGATAGCAAATTTACTAGTAGAGTATACAGAGTAAGGATAGTAGTTTTATGGGCTGCATAAACTTGGATACATTCGCTTACACACTGAATTAACAATCATGGTGTTAGCGCGCTCAAGAAAACATCGATGGATCACACTCGATGACCGCAGACAAGCACTGTCAAAACGTCGGCGTGAGCAAGCACAGTATAGAAGTGAGCGAAGGTTCATGTGGTCTATCGCTTCGACGGAAACTGAGCGGCGAATGCACAACGCATACAAAGGTCAGAGCCGTGTGGAGTTCGCTTTCAAGATACGGTGCGCGCGACAGCCCTCAGCCACGCAAAGTACGCAGTTACTGGCAGAGTAGAAGCCGCGCAACCTCCCTCCCGCGCTGCCTTTCCGCTTTCCTCCTTTCGCATGAGAGATTGAGTCGTCAGTTCCCCTTGCGCGCGGTCGCAAGATAGGCATTTAGTGTCGCAGCTAAACTTCGCCCCCCCCCCCTTCCTCCCTCCCATCCCCCCACAGCCTTTCGCACGACCGGAGACGTCGTGTTTGCTCTCCGCCGTGCGTTCGCTCTCCGCGCGAGGGACGCGTGCGCTTTCACTCGCACAACAGCATACTGCGCGCGGCGACGAGTATATCGCCGTTGGACTTTATACGGAACCTCACGGCGACGACGACGGCAGGAATGCGCTTGGAGTGTCCATATAATTGCTATCGCAATAAAACATTGTCTAGAGGAAAAGCTCCCCATAGCGCCCATGTATTGAAATCGGGATGCGCAAGGGCGCCGCCATGTTGCTACTCTGTGCGGGCATGCAGGCGCAGACGACGAGATGCGATTCAGATCAGGCATGTAATCAACGCGATCCCGAACCTCCGTCAGCATGGTGGCGCCGTCTAGTTAAGGCGCCTGCAAACGCAGCCTCTTAAACACCTTAAATTTTACACCAAAATTTTCTAAATAGCCATGCGATCTTTCTGAAAAATATACGGAATTAACTTCAAACGTTGTCCGTGCCTACGTGCTACGTGTAAATGCTACAAAAGTGAGTCGTAGCAACATGACAGTGCCTATGGGGTTCCCACTTTTTCCGCTAGATATTCCTCTAGAGTCAGTATACTAACTCGATGGGCTCAAAGCAGGGCGCGGGCTGATGTGTTGCATGTTGCTGCTGGGAGGAGGCGCGGCGAGACGTTACTCCTGAAGTTTCTCCTGCGTAAGCGACTGCAGATGGTGACGGCCGCCCTCGGAGTCATCGTCCTTCGACGCATTCTCCGCTTTTGCACGGTACAGTTTTCGCTGTCTGTGTTCCGGTTGTCTGTATTCACGTTGCTACTCACGACGCCTCTCCGCTTTGTTAGCTTTTTTTTTCTCCGGTGTGAACGTGCTACGCCGCAGCCCTGGCTTTTCCAGGTAACGGTAAGAGGCCACCGATGACACCGCGAGGGGGAACTCAGTTATTCAGGCGGGAAGGCGCTCGCGCGGACATCGGCGTGCTTGACAAAAGGGACGTCCCCTAGTTCGCAAGATGCCGCCGACGGAACGAGTAAGGCATAGCCGGTGCCAGGTGGTCCAAGTGCTCATGAGAAAAAATAACTACGACAACTTCGTGACGCCACACCCCTACGGAAAACAGCTAAGCTTGTGAACGAGCTAGCTTTACTTCTACATAGCTGCTATCGCTGGTATTCGCGAAAAATACTTTTGAAGAATGCTGGTGGCCATATTATAACTGTGGCCATCACCCTGTCAGCGAGGGGTGATGCAGAAATCTGAGGGCGGGGGGGGGGGGGGTCAGGACATCCGGACATACCCCCTGGATCCGCGCCTGGCCCCAGGGGACATTGTGAACATAACGAAGGAACTTCTGCAAAATGTAGATACATTGAAGATAGCTAACTGTGGCTGTGCCCCACACTAAATGGAAATAGATAAAATAGGCGTAGAAAATGGAATTACAGAGTAGTAATTGTACTGGTCTTGGAAGAAAGCATCCGAGCCGACCTACAACCCCAGTTATTTGAGCCAATTTCGTCGTGATATGGTCCACGTGATGTTCCCAAGACACACAGGAGGAGAAAACTACTCCGAGACATTTAAATTGCTCAACCACATCTATACGTCGTGAGTTCAGCTTAATCTCGAGGGAGGAGGGAACCGGTTTATTTTTAGGGCGGGATATGACAGCTTGTGTTTTCTTTTGGTTTATACGCATCCACTTGGATTCGGACTATTTTTGTAACTCGTTCATAGCGTCATTGCATTCCCGAACAAGGAGATCAAGATCATTTCCAGCGAAGAAGTTGCTAGTATCATCAGCGTAGATAATAAATATAGCAGTGGAGTTAATGTTGGAGATAGCATCAAGGTACATATTAGATAGTGATGGTACCATTATACTACCCTGTGGAAAACCAGAAATAACAGATTTTAGTTCCGATTTCATATTGTCTATTCAAACCGCCTGTTTTCTATGTGATAGGTATAATTTAAGAAGCATTTGAGCCTGTCCGTGAAGCCAAAACACTCGTTAAGTCTTTTAGGAGCGCAGTGTGGTTCACTAAGTCGAATGCCTTCGCGAAGTCCACGAAGACACCAATAACGAAGGCTTTCTATTCAAACTATGCTAGTATGTATTACTTTTGTTCGAGTGGTGCTAACTCGGCAGATGTATTTTTACAAAACCCAAATTGATTCGGTGACAGAAGATCATGCTTACTAATAAAATTAGACAACCTAGTATGCAGAACTTTCTGAAAAGCTTTCGAGAAGATTGGAAGTATACATACTAGTCTATTATTTCCTAAATCATTGCGGTCTCCTTATACAGAACTGGTACTTTGGCTATTTGTATTTTATTAGGAAATGTTCAAAGCGTGTCGCTACTATAGCAAGTTTTAGGGGCTTTAGTTTTGCCGCGCGCGCCCGCGGAAATCGCGTAGCACCGTGGTGGTGCTGGGAGCAGAAAAAAGTGTCGCAGGCTTGCGCGGCACACGCAGCACAGTCACAGCGTAAGCTGTTGGAGCGGCTCAAGAGTAGCTCCAATTTCGGCACCGCACACGACAGGGTCTTCGCGGCAAAGTCTCTTCGCCTCGTTTTGACGACAACCAGGCGCGGATCCAGGGGGGATGTCCGGATGTCCTGACCCCCCCCCCCCCCCCTTCAGATTTCTGCATCGCCCCCTCGCTGACAGGGGGATTGCCCTGTTGCAAAAAAAAAAATATGGCCACCAGGATTCTTCAAAAGTATTTTTCGCAAGTACCAGTGGTATCAGCCATGCAGAAGTAAAGCTAGCTCGCTCACAAGCTTTGTTGTATGCCGTAGGGGTGTGGTGTCGCGAAGTTGCCGTAGTTATTTTTTCTCATGAACACCTTGGACCTCCTGGTACCTGCCGTGCCTTACTCGTCCCGTCGGTGGCGTCGAATGAACGAGGAGACGTCCCTTTTGCCAAACACGCGGAGGTCCGCTCGAGCGCCTTCGCGCCTGATTAACTTAGTTTCCCCTTGGGGTGTTAATGGTTCCCTCATTGGCTGTCATCGGTTCCGTGACAAACCTGTTTAATGAAAGAAATCTCTTGCTGAAGTGTTCATATATAAATAATAGCAACCAGCAGCTAAACTAAGAGCTACGCATAGGCAACTTTTTTTTTAACTGTAGCACTCATTGTGATCACAGTTACACGTTGACAATATCCAGTACGACCACAGTGCCGTTCGTACGCTACAAGTTTTTCATTGTAACTTCGCAGTTTTATTGTCGTACATTAAGCATAGGAGGCTCAAGCTCGCCGGATCCGTTTATCTGAGTGGGCGTTCTCGCGGAGCGGGGCGAAGCCTCGAGCCGCGGCTGCGAAGTGGGGGAGCGTGACGTCAGAGGCCAACGCCAGCGCGCGGGCCTAGGATGACGTCGCGTGGTTAGAGAAATGGGAGCAGATGCGCGCCTTGTGTAAAAGGATGACGTCGCGTGGGAAACAAAACATGAAGACGCTGGCTCGCGCTCTCGCCTACTACGCCACATCGTTATTCTTATAGGTGGCGTCTTGAGTCTTCATACGCGGTGATTCGCATATCGTAAACAAGCAGCGTAGTGGTTGCTGCGTTGGAGCGGAGCGTTACGCCCGTATTCAAGAACGTTCCTCTAGTCAACACACCACCACGACTCAAGAGAGAAGATGGCACCGCCATCAGTCCACAGAAGTGGTCACTGAGCTTTATGATCATTCACGGGAATTGATGAGAATTGTCGCGTCTTTATTCTCGATTATTCTGCGCAGTACGACAATTGAAATTTGGAGTCTGATATCTCGGAGCACGGACACGCTAGAATAATTCTTCCGATTGATGATGCTGTGTAGAAACTCGACTGTCTCTAAGCTTTCAATATAAACATACCCACTTACTGCAGTCAACAAAAAATAATTCTTCAATTTTAGTTAATTGGGCTGCTCACAGCGATAATTATCATCTCACTTTGTGCCCCCCTAGCCACATAACTTATTTGCACAGGTGGTCTTCGCGTGCCTCCCAGTGCCTAACTTTAAGAAAACCATAAAGCTTAATTTTGAACACCCTGTATTATCAGGCGCAGCCGCCAAGCACATGGCTGTATTGGGTAACGTCTTTTTCCTATAAGCTCGGAGAAACCGATACCTGGCTACGCTACAGGTCTTCTTCCTCTTTCTGGGGTTTTACGTGCCAAAACCAGTTCTGATTATGAGGAATGCCGTAGTGTAAGGCTCCGGATTAATTTTGACCACCTAGGGTTCTTTAACCTGCACTACAACGCAAGAACACGGGCGTTTTTGCATTTCGCCTCCATCGAAATGCGGCCGCCGTGGCCGGGATTTGATCCCGCGATCTCTTGCTCAACGCCTGAGCTGACTGAGCCACCACGGAGGGCTACAGGTGTTGCTTTAGCCGTATAAAACGCGGGTTTATCGTTAGGAAAAACGGTAAATTTCGGTAAATAAGAAAGGCTACAATCGTCATCATCATCATCATCATTGACAGAAGCTGACCCCCCCCCCCCCCCCTCAGAAAAAACCTGGATCCGCCCCTGACGACAACGATCTGAACTGTCCGCTCGGCGTCGACGGCGAGCTGCGGCTTGCAATGCTCTCTGCACAGCAGTCTGCTGAGCAAGATCAAGCGTGGTTGTAGTCATGCACGTAGCTCTACGATTCGCTTCTTCATCAGCGATTCGTAACCTGGATCCGCCCTTGACGACAACGATCTGAAATGTCCGCTCGGCGTCGACGGCGAGCTGCGGCTTGCAATGCTCTCTGCACAGCAGTCTGCTGAGCCCGATCAAGCGTGGTTGTTGTCACGCACGTAGCTCTACGATTCGCTTCTTCATCCGCGATTCGTACTTGCGAGGAGACGCCATAACGCGTACCCAAGAGGTATCCAGAATACGTGGCGCCCATCTCACATCCTTTCGCCCGTGGCACGGTACGTTGTTGTTGATGATGATGATCATGATTGTTTATTGCAATCTTCAAAACGGGCTGGTGACAAATAGTCACCTAGCCTGCTTGATTGAACCAGGTCCAGTTACATGCAGCAGGCAATTGCTATATGCAACGTACATGTCGGGCACGCTGCGTTTGCAGGCACCTTAACTAGATGGCGCCACCATACTGGCGGAGGCTCTGGCAGCTCAGGATCGCGTTGATTGCGCGCCTCTTCTGAATCGCATCTTGTCTGCGCCTGCGCACGCTGCGTTTGCAGGCGCCTTACCTAGATGGTGCCACCATACTGGCGGAGGCTCAGGTCGTCTGTGCCTGCGCGCCTGCCTAGGGAGCGTTCATAGCGCATTTTCCGCTGTCCGATAGCAAGCACTTGCGTGGCTCAGTAGTAGAGTATCTGGCGCCCACGCACCGGGGGCCGGTTCGATCCCGGCGGGAACCGGGTACATTTTTTTCGCATTTCCGGCGATAGCAGTTACGGTCACTGGCGGTGGCGGTGGACACAATCGCGGAATGAAACGGCAATTAGAATGGGCCCATAACAGCTTACGCTGTAAAAACGCGTGCGTCGCGCTGCCACTCGCGCGTCCGCCAATGAGAGCGTAGCACCCTTAGTCACGTGACGCGGAGGTTTCCCAAGCGCCATCTTATGGTGTTGCCCTCCGCGCATCGCCGCGGAGCTCCTCGGCGAGCGCACCGGGCTGCGGCGGATATGGGCTTCGTAGCTTTGGGCGGAAACACATTGCCATTGTTTCAACGTGCGAGCGCATCATTCAAACTTTTCGTTTTTCACTGTCGCGAGCCAGGGGCGAGGTATTCTGTTAATGCCCACCGAGTGGACATTAACTGCTGAAGTGCTGCTGCTGCTGCTTAAGTGCTGACAGGCTGAGCTTTGGGTACCAGCGAGACAATAGGCGCCAAGAGCCAGTTTCCTTCTGGATGGTTCAGCTCCAGCGGCGGCCGAAATGGACAGTCCACTAGATGGACGCGAGCCAAGTACCACCAGCATTCATCATGGACAAGGCCACATTTACCAAGGCGCTCACCACTCAAGCCGAACAGCGCCGTGTCCGTTTGGATGTGCGACTTGAAGCGCGATCAAGCATGGAGTCTGGTGGGTCCCCCACGCGTTTGTTTTCCATACGGGTGCCGTCGTGTCAACGGTGGCGTGGGCGTTCTGCCGCGCGCGCGTTTTCGCTTGTGATAAACGCGCCATGCGGTTCCAGCTTTACGGTGGGCGCTGAAAAAAGATATTTATTGATATGTGATCAAGTAAAACATATGGTTGTCTGTTTTCTCGTCACGCGTATATAAAATTGATTAGGAATTTTATTTTCGTAGAATGAATCTGTGTCTCGCTTTAATTAAAAAATGTTCTTTCGTTCCCAATGCTTATTACCTCCAAACATAGTCGCGCTTCAATCGCGGCTCCCATAACCACCCTTGCTGATGTCGGTGCCAATTCGTTTTGAACCGCGTTTCGCCCGAAGCTTCGCGACCTATTTTTATCGATCTTGTGCTATGCAGCTCTTGAAGTGTGCAGAAAGGCGCGCTCATAAAGTTCACGTGCTAATATATGCCCCCCTCACACGTTTTCGTTGTTTTGCTTGTCGACATTTGCTTGAATTTCGTGGCGCGGGTAGCTTCATCGTTTCTTAACCTGTTCAGTCAAAAAAACTCACAGCCCAAGCACACTGTACAGATTGTTAACCAGCGAAGCTGAGACGTGCAGCCTCGGTGTTTAGCAGTGGGTTAATCCAGACGGTGCTTGAAGCGTTTCTCAATTATTGGTTACATGTTTGTGTTTCTAGAGGAACGCAAGCACCAATGGCGCGCGGATGCTGCTAACCACGACGCCGAGCTAACTCGAGATATCGAACGCATGCGACAACGGCGAGCCGAGGAGGCGGCGTTGCGGGCATGCAGAGCTGCGTCAACATCGCAATGGCGGGAACGTGTTCGCCGGGGCGTTGCGCGCGCTTGGGTACGACGCAGAGAAGGACGTCACTAACGGCACTGCCAATGGCGCGCGCGCTTGGGTGCGACGTGCAGAACGACGTAACTGACGGCGCAGCCAATGGATACTTTTATCGAAACATGTGGCGAACGGTCTTTCGTTTCGCCTAGCCATATACAGCTTTCGCTGTAAAAGTAGTGAGTTACGACCACCAGATAATTGTTTACTTTAGCTGATTTTGTGCGGCTGCGCTGGCCAACGGGCTTGGCGTCCCACGATGGGACCAGCCCTCTCCACCGAAATCTTTCGCCGGCCTCCAAAGAAAGTATGTTCTGTGCAGCGGTGCGATTTCGACACCCGTACGGCTGACATTTTCCTGTACCGCTTTCTGCGCTGAAAGCTCGAAACACCCATCAAGTCGAATGGCGGGGCACTTTAATATACAGCTCTAATGGGAGGCCACCAATCAAATTTCGTGTCTTTGAGAACAAAATGACGTCACTTCTGTTTTTAACGGATATAGCGTCACATTATTTTTTCTTCCGCTGGAAGTGTTCTCTCGTCACATAGATGGCGCTAAGCCCTATGAACCGCCATGTTTTGAACGTATGGGGTTCTATGGAAGCTTCGCTACCAGGTATTTTTACCTTGCTGTAACCGCAAGTCCATCAGCTGCTGCCTTCAGATTTACGTGTAGAGATAACAACCTGGCATTGGTTTAAACCAGAGCTATTCTTGCACTGGAACTCAGTGGAACCTTGGAAGACCTCTCTCAGTATATTATTCCCCAATAACCTAGTAACATCGAAATGTGGTCGGTCCAAGTACATCAAGGCTTTGCTGATGGACGAGACGGCTATAATTGATCGAGCTTCCTGGGGGATATGGTCATATGGAGGTTGCGAAATTGTTACATTTTGTAACATTCCTTTGTTACAAAAGAAAGGAGTCTGTATCGGCTCCTGTCTTGCACCGGTGTTAAGTGATTTGTTCTTAGCAAAGATTGACTGTGGCCTGTCAAATCACCTAGAATCTTTTAGTAAATGCGTGCAAACCTTTAGACATAAAGATGATTTTATTGTGTTCCTGGATTGCTCCTTTGAGCAGCTACAAAAAGAGTGTGATGACATCGTATCGGCTATACATAATTGTCTTTCTCCGCTTGTTGTGACTGTCGAAATTCCTGCTAACGAAAGCATTAGATTCCTAGACGTGAAATTTGTGTTGACTGATCACCGCACATTTTGGTGTTATGAATCAGAGCTAACAAAGTGCTTTTAGCATTTCATTCTAACCAATATAAATTGGTAAAGCATAGTATTACTAAGATATGATTTAATAACACACTTGATAAGTCTTGCTGCAATTTAGTGCCATCCAGCTTCAACGAACAAGCTTCAAGGCTTTTAAAGTCCAGTTACCCAGCTGATATGCTGGTGTCAGTCGCAGAAGGTGTCCTTCGACGCAAGAAAACCGGTGTTGGTTCTTCCAACGCGGATGTCAGGCCTCCTTTTCAGAAGCGTAATGTAGCAGTCATCCCTCATATCCATCAAGTTTCGCACAATCTGAAGAAACTAGCTGCCCGGGACAATGTACAAGTTGTTTTCTCAGCACCTAGCAAGCTGGGTAGGTTGTGTAGGATTACTGACCCGACTGAGAAAGTAAACAAAAACTGCAAAAAGCAGCACAAAAATAGGTTCACTGAGTGCAAATCGGGCGTCGTTTATCGCATTCTGTTGCAGTGCGGCCGTTGTTACGTTGGGCAAATGAACGTGAATGAGCGGCTCAAGGAGCATAACTACAACGTTAACAAAACGCCTTCAGATGGTTTTCTAGCTATTCATTGCCATGCTTGAGGGTGTCTCTCTCTCTCTTTGATAAAACGCAGATAGTTGGAAGTAGCAAGTGTGAACTAACCCGTCTAATAACCGAAAGGGAGCAGACAGACTATCATGGTGACTCTTGTATGAGTAAGACTTCGATGAGTAAGAGTAAGACTTTAATTCATTTCATGAGTATGAGTAAGACTTTAAGACAAAGAACTTGCTTTTTTGCGCATGAACAATTAAAAATTTCATTGCTGTTTGTCGTCAGCCACCTTGCTCCCCGCGAGCAATGTGGCTCACGTGGTCGGTGACGGGCTTCCATGGCACTATATTGTTCGGCGTGGTCAAGGCAATAAACTTCATTGTTGTGAGTAGCGACTGTGTGTTCGTACGCCTCCTTTGTCCTCGTCTTTACGAAGCGCTGAAATACTGCACATGGCAAGGCATTGTCCTATCCACAATTTTCACCATCGTTAAATCGCCTCTCTTGGTGCCGTGCCTAGCACATGTACCAGTGTCTACGGACGATGAAACCCTCTGAGTAAATCGAAGCTCAGATGGCCACATTCAAGACGCACTTCCGGAGGCAGTGAAGACAGTTCAAAACTTTGCGCTGCAAGACGGGCTCGCGGGCTCCTCCGAAAAGTCCGAACTGCTGATAGTACGCCACACCTTGCGCCAGACTGGTTCGATACATCCAATTGCTGCCCGCTTTGAGGGAAAGATCCTACTATGTATTGACAGACAGAATACTAGGACTGCACATTCATACCAATGACAAAGCAACACGCGCACAATACAGCTCCTCAAACTACAAACTTACCAAATTATACACATAATCCAGGAAATCACAAACCATGTGCACAGACTATTTTAGCTAAAAGAGCAGGATGCATTGCGCATAGTCAGCGCCTGTATTTTAAGCCTCATCTTGTACCACATTCATAGCACAACCTCACCCAAGCACAGGAAAAACAGATTAACAAGTGACTACCGTCAAAACGCCTCTGCAACTCTAAATATATGCATCGATCGACTGGAAGGCCCGCGGCAATGGTCCTGCACAGCACACTTTATAAACAAGTAGTAGACCATTGCAGCAACGAGCTCCAACGACTCCGCTAGACTCGCCGTGCGTACAGGCTCATGGAACACCTAGCATGCCACCCCCCCCCCCTCCCACACACACACATACGACGTCGCAATAGCTGAAACTCCGTGAAACCTTCGTCCTTGCCCAGTCCTTCGCAATATGCACACGAGACACAATTCAGGGCACTGAGAAGCAACAGTCATAACCCTAATTATGGCGATATAAGATTGCTGGATGTCCTGTAATCGAGAGTAGATAGAAGCATGCAATGGCTACCATATGGATGGCGTCTCTTGCTGCCTGTGGTACCGCCGCCTTCAAGCGCATTTCTTTTAGGAATAGTCCAACGCGCTCAGCATCTGCGGCCACTTCTAACGCGATAGCGTTTAGAGCCCCGTGTCGCAGAAAATCTGGCGTCGGCAATCGGCGTGCGATCGCGGGTGTTGGAGAAAATCATCCAACCACATCAACCGCGCAGGCCCTCCACGTGGTGCAAGGTTTTGGTGAAGAAAAATTAAATTTCTCACAGTGAAATCCGTCAGAAAAATGGTAAAGTACGACTTTACCATTCGGCGTCGGATTCGCCGTCGGATTGTTTACCAATCGGTGTCGGATTGTATTTTGAATGTACGAGAAAACCTAATTCTGCTACGAGGAAACTCGAACACAAACCCCTTTTCCAGCATTTCTACCAGACCTGCGCGCATCGGGGCAATAGCAAACAAATAATAAATTAATAAAAAAAGATGCTATAGATTTCACATTTTAATAAAAGAGCACTTATTGCTCCTGGAAAATGTCTTTCCAGCAATGCATTTCAGTTTAAGAGTGAAGCCGACTTTAGGGGGATCGGTGTAAGCTTGGTCTTTGTAAGCTGGCTTTCCCACGTTCACTGCTGCAATGAATGGAGCCTACTTGCCGTATGCGAACGGGTCCCGATAGTGCTATCGCGTTCTAACTCTTAAAGGCGAAGCTAAGCGTTGTCCAATTTTTGTTTCTTGTCGCATCAAAGCGGTCGGCTGCAAATGTGCAGCCTTATCCCCAGTATCTGCCTTTTGAACGTCGTTATTCGAAATGACATAAAACTTCAGCGTTCTAGAAGTTACAGCTTGAGTGATCTTGTGTAGAAACATTAGGAAGAACTGCAAAGGAACATTTATTGTAACTTATTTGGAGAGGAACTAGCGTATATAATGTATGTCTACGTATTTCTACTAAAGATAAGGGAAAGAAAAACTTATTTGCAAGATTCTGTTCTCGAACAAAAAAGAATGATTTCATCAGCAAGGCACAAAAGGCAAGGCTCTGCCTGAGTGACATCGGCAGATATGACAGCAACTTCCCTATATTTGTTAATGACCACTTGACACCCCAAAATAAGGCAATCTTTTCCCAAGCACTGGCACTGAAAAAGGCCAACAACTGGAAGCACTTGTGGACGGATAATTGTCAGATTAAGGCTAAAAAGACAAATGAGAGCCGTGTTTGTCACATTGCTGATGCTTCTGACCTATCTGTTTTCAACTAACTCTCTCTTTCGGGACCCTTAAATGTCATTACCATCCACCATGGATTCTTACCTGTCAACATCTGCACTGAATAAGTTCATGTCGCGTGACTACCACTCAATCGTTAACTTCAATGCTACAAGTTTCCGAAAGTATTTCGATGATTATCAGAACCTTTTTTGAACACTTACCAACACCTTTTCAATAATATGTGTGTCTGAAACCTGGCTAAGTAAGGATGACAAGGACCTATTCTGCTTTAAGTCATACGTTTCTGAGTATTCTCACAGAGAGATGAGTAACCACGGTGGTGCAGCTATATTTGTCTCATCTAACATTCCATACAAACGCCGGAATGACTTGGAGTTATATATTACTAACGTGAATCAGTATTTGTTGAATTTGACTCACCCGTCTTCGGTACAGACAACAGCAACTTAGTGTTTGGCTGCATTTATCACTCACCCTCTTCTTTAGTTAGTGATTTCTGTAGTGCCCTCGATCGAACCATGGAAAAGATATCGTGCACTAACTGCAACGGTATAATCATGGGCGATATCAACATTAACCTCTTGGATACCACCTCCTCTAATTCTTCTAAATATTCAAGCAACTTTCATAGTTTTGGGTATGAATGTTTAATTACTCTCCCTACTCGCTGTCCTAACAAAGCCGATGGCACCTTGATTGACCTCGCATTATCAAACTTGACAAGACCCACCGGAAGCAGGCATCGTTAACACCGACTTTACCGATCACTACCCTATCGTTTTACGCTTTCGCAATCACTCAACCTTTGGGCATACTTCATATTACAGAATTGTACTTGACAAAGAAATCTTCCTTACTAGTCTAACTAAAACTGACTGGTCGGACGTTGTATCAACTAATGACCCCCAAACAGCTTTTTCACAGTTTCTGTCGACACTTTCATCGCTTTTCCGCTCTCACTCTGATAAACAAAAATGCAGAAAAAAGGTAGCATCACCGCAAAACCCATGGCTTACAGATGGCTCTGAAAGCAATGCGGTCTCGTGAAAATTTGTACAAAAAAAAAAACAAAGAAGCAACCTTTTAATACTAAACTACTTGCCCGTCGCAAAAAAATTTCTAACTCACTTTCTGCTCAGCTGAGAATTGCGAAGAGGAATTATAACGAATGTAAAATTGTAGAATGTGGTAATAACACTAGGAAAAAGTGTGAAATAGTTAACACCTTTTTAAATCGTAACACCCAGAACGTTATTTCGAGAATCATTCAAAATAACAAGGAATACAGTAATCCGCTTGTATTGCTAATGCCTTTTTTGATGCTTTTTTCAATACCACTTCTGATTCCGCTTCATGCTGTAACATGTCCTTTAACCGCCTACCTCATTCATTTTTCCCTTTTCCAACTACGCCTGATGAAGTAATTACAATAATTATGACCCTTAAATTGCACAGCAATGGTTGCACAACATATTGCTAACGTTATCTCTGCTATCATTAACCTGATTTTTAAAGCTAGTGTCTTCCCACGAGAACATAAACGCGGTCGAGTCATTCCTGTTTGCAAAAAAGGTGATCGCATGCTCATGCAGAATTATAGACCTATTTGCGTTCTTCCATTTTTTAATAGGGTTATTGAAAAAAATTATGGAAAAGCGTCTAACAAAGTATTTAAATAAATTTGGTGTTCTTTCCCCCCGTCAATTTGGCTTTCGTTCTGGTTTTTCAACTAATATAGCACTTATAGCTCTTACTGATTACCTTAAAAAAGCAATTGATGACGGTAAATTTGCAGCCTTCATATTTGTTGACCTATCTAAGGCCTTCGACACTATTGATCACACAATTATTTGCGCTAAGCTCGAAGCCATTGGAGTAACAGGTCCGCCACTACTCCTAATCCGCAGTTACTTACAATATAAGAAAGCAAGTCGTTAATATTTCTGGGTACTGCTATAAAGAAGGTACTACTAATATAGGTGTACCGGATGGATCCATACTAGGTCCTCTACTTTTTCTAATTTATATTAATGATTTGCCTAGTTGCCTCTCCTCATCGAAGTGCATTCTGTACGCTGATGACACTACTATATTTAATTCTAACAATTGTGTAAAAACACTAACAAGTAAACTAAACGAAGATCTGTCAATCTCCGCGTTGTGTGAACACATAAGCTGCAGATTAACCATAATAAGGCCAATTTTGTCGTCTTTACCTCGCATCAGAGATCGCCTGAGCACCTTTAATCTATTTCCATCATCAATGACCTAATCACTGCTGTTCATCATTGCACCTATTTAGGTGTGGAATTTGATCGCGACCTTAAATTTTACCTTCACATATCTAATGTAAAAAAGAAAATGGCATGTGGAATACGCGTTCTAATTAAAGCCCGACCATATTTCTCATTTTCTACTCTAATGTCGCTGTATTATGCTTTTGTTCATTCTCATATCAACTATAACATTGAATCATGAGGAAACACTCGTAGCAGTCACCTAACGTCATTCCAAGTCATTCAAAATCGAGCTATTCGTCTAATAACATTTTCATCTCGTAGCATCAATGCTAATGAGTAATTACATGCTCATAATATTTTGAATGTGACTGATGTTATTAAATACAACCTCGCCATTTTTATTTTTAGGGCAATAAACAATAATGTTCCAGTAACCATCATACATCAAAAGTCTCTTATTAATATTAAGATTTGCAGAGAATATGAACTTTATTTTACCCAGCGTTTGCACCAACTATGGCAAGCAGTCATTACACTTTTCAGCTTTATCTCTCTGGAACACATTACCATTTCCTTTAAAATTGTTGAAATCTCATAGGTTTCATACAGAACTTAAGCGCTTTCTTTTAGCTTTGTCCGACTCTCATTTTTCAGTGTAGTATGTTTTTTTTTCTTTTTAACTTTTTTTTAACTTTAACTGCGTTTCTCTATTTATTTCCTGCATTTTTTTCATCTTATTGGAAAAGGACCCTTTCTAGTTTTCCCTAGTATTGACTAATCTGCAGCCTTGTTCTTATTTATGCATTCTTATTTATGCAAACTGCTGCATTTTTTTTTTCATTTATACCTTGTCTTTTAAAAACCTGTATTATCGTAAACTTTACATGTTGCCATTCTTTATATTAATAATTCTTGTCATCATGCATAGGAGGTCCCATTTCAGTTTCTAACTACGGGACCTTCTTCTGTATATACTTATCATGTAATTATCAATATTTTTGTATTGAATAAACTGATTCTGATAATGCGACCTTGTACAGAGGGTTGGGGCTCCTAGAAAGCACTTTATTATGTTTGGACTGGTTGCCTAGATGATCTCGTTGTGTTCTCGCAGCTTGCCGGCATGTCTTCGTTTTAACTTTTGAGTGCCCGGATAATGGCTCTGACTTTTGGCTCAAGGTCACTTGAAGGTTGACGACAAGGGGAGTTAAAAGCATTCATGCTCAAAAAAGCCTGCAGATCCCACGCCCTGTGGAAATCGATGTTGTGCGAAGGAGTGTGCCTACCAAGTTAAGAAACGACCACGAGAGCACCAAGACGTAGGCGGCTTTTTCATGACCTACATGACACGCATGTCATGACATTCGTGCCATGAGTCCTGAGGAGTTCCTTTAGCCACACCTAAGAGACATTAAAGCGAAAGCCTTAGTCATGCTTATGACTATGACTTCGACCATCAACCTTTAGCCTTTTCCTTCACTGAGTACCACATCCGAACCAATTCCATTGGTTTTTGGGAGCTAATCTTTTTTTTTCGCTGATTCATTGTCATTTTTGCTGTCATGCTCATGACTATGACTTCTACTAGCATCTTTTAGTGTTTTGTTCACGTGGTACCCACGTCTGAACCCATCTCAGTGTTTGAGTGTTAATCATTTCCGCTGGGTCATTGTCATGACCTACATGACACCCATGTCATGACATTTATGTCATGACCTATCACTTATGTTCGCCATGCACGCCTGTCATACTATGCCAAATTTGGTAGCTACCAAGTTAACGAAACGACCACGAGAGCACCAAGACGTAGGCGGCTGTTCCATGACATTCATGTCATGACATCATTTATGTCTGTCATATACTCTTGTCATAGTATGCCAATTTTGGCACATACCAAGTTAACAAAACGACCATGACAGCACAAAAACGTAGGCGGCTTGATAGACAGATAGGCAGATAAATAGATAGATAGATAGATCTATCTATCAGTTTCGCTGCTCAACGTGACGTGTTTATGAAGAATAGATATAGATACTGTCAAAGTAGCAAATGTTCGCCAAGAAATGCTTTGCTTTGTGAAAATCTCTGGTGCACGCCGTCTCCTCCACCGATGCCGCTCAGTATTCACAATGCGCGGTATTGTAGTTCACTCCACACGTGAACCTCGTTCATCAGGCACCACTTCTACCACACCGACCCAAGTAGCCAATCAGTGCACCATAGCATTCGCCTTCATTCAGGTGGCCTAAAATGTTCCCGACACCAACGCAATCATCATGAATTTACACACGTTTTCGCGAGGCATCATATGACATCGTATACAAAAATCCTAAGGAAATTTACGCCAACCCAACACACCACTCGCCGGGTTTGACTGCCTATCAGCGCCCCTCTCCCTGGGAATTACAGGTGCTCTTGCAGCTGCGAGACAACTCACTTGCCTGGCTTCGGAGGAAGAGCTGTCCACCTCGCTTGAAGCGGACACGCGCACGCCTCGAGACTCTGAACTCCAGGCGAGGCCGGCTAGATACTTACCCCAAACCATCCTGATCTCGAGAGAACGCAGTGACAGTGTAAGGTAATTGCAGTACAGTTCCTTACCCATTCTCCACTTTCTACATGTCCTTCGTCTAACATTCTATTCGCCGCGCTGCTCGACCTGTGGGGGCACGCTGACAAAGATCTTGCACGGTTCAGCAGATTCTGGTCCGGTGGACTTGCGACATCCCAATGACATTGTAGCCCTGGACTAGAAGCATTACCATCAATACCAATGACTACAACAAAGCTTTCTTTGCTCTCTCTCACTAGGCAGGTATAATTCGGAAAGGTAGCGGTCAGGCGAGCACGAACAGGAGGGTCGTCGTGGTTTCCAGTAAGTCGCTGCTAGGTAATCAGTGATGTCTCATGGTTGCTAATCTGGCCGCGGGCATAGAAGGTTGACGGCAAACCCTGGTAGCAACATCTGACTTTACGGACATTGGCAGTAGTCGTGTTCCCAAGTCGGCTTCCCCCCAAATGATAGAAAGTAGTCAGGAGGTCGCCGGGTACCCGTATTTCTCGGTAAGCTGCGCTAGTCGTCACGTGGTCAGGCAGGCGGTGGCAGCGATGGCTCTCGCCGGTATCCGGGCCTCATGGGGCTGATGTTAGCGTGGAGGGTAAAAACAATCATGGACAGCAGATGCGCAGGTTCCGTGTGAGGCTATTGTCGAGTGGGCTGCATTTTGAGAACTCCAAGTAATCGTGGACCTCTTTTAAGACGACGTCAGCCCCTGAAGCCAGCTGAGCCATGAGCACCGGGAACAGCTTGGGCAGCTCGTCGTGCATCGTAGACAATAGTGCTTGGACGTCGACAAGCAGTCTGCCATCATTCGACCGTTATGTTTCTGGTGCCTCTTTTACAGCAAAGCGGTTAAGGGCTCACTCTTCGATGGTTGCGTCTGGATGCAGAAAAAAACTATCGTTGGCCGTATGCTGTATGTGCGAGTGAAAGCGCGCGAGGGACGCGCGCTTTCACGGGGAGCGAACGCACGGCGGAGAGCAAAGGCCACTTCTTCCGTCGCGCGAAAGGCCGTGGGGAAACGGGAGGGAGGGAGGGAGGGAGGGGAGGCGACGTTTAGCTGCGGCACCAAATGCGTACCTTGCGACCGGGTGCAAGGGGAACTGGCAACTCAATCTCTTACGCGAAAGGAGGACAGCGGTAAGGCAGCGCGGGAGGGAGGCTTGCGGCTTCTGCTCTGCGAGCGACTTGTACTTTGCACGGCGCTGGGCGGTCGCGCGCACCGTGTCTTGAAAGCGATCTGCAACACCGCTCCCACCTTTGTATGCGGTTTGCTTTCGCCGCTCAATTTCCTTTGAAGCCATAGACCGCAGGAACCTTCGCTCGCTGCTGCTGGCGCGCTTGCTCACGCCAGCGTTTTGACAGCGGTTGTGTGCGGTCACACAAACAACGCGTAGAACTGTTGTCGACGGCGGCGGCGTTTTGCACGCGTTCGCACCGAACGCGCGCGGCATTGGTGACGTGTTTATGAAGAATGTGCCAACCTTTGCCGTACGCCCTATGGTGGTGTACCGTAGCGACGATAAGCCCATGGTCCCTGTGGTCACTAAATAAATCAAAACCACCGGTTCATATATATTTCTCATTCTTTAGTAGTTCAAATAACCAATTACACCATCACATCTTAATAGTCATAATTGGAAATACATAATTCCCACCATAGTACAGCTTCGCTGGTCTTCCATCTCCACCCCAGTCAAAGGGCTGGCAGATTTTTTTCGTAATTCCCTTTGACAGGAACTGTTAGAGGGTATTAGGTGTTTTGCGTATCGGTATGACAACAGTTCTTGCTTGGCATCCTGCATGAAAAGAAGGCACCTCAAACTTGTTGGTGTCGGTGTGTCGAAAGGCACGTCATCCCTTCTGTGAAGACGGCGATGTTGTTTATAGTAGCGGCGCTTGCGTATCTACTATAAATTCGGCCCTATCTACTATAATTTCGGACGTTACAGTAGCGCTTGAGAAAGTTACAGCAACAAATGTACCATGTCTTTAAATTGGACTATCGGTCCTAATACAATGTCCAAGCGGCATCCTACAAAGAAAAATATAGAATGTCCAACTTCTGCTCGCATTTACAACTAATAAAATTGGCGACTTTCTCTAATGCCACCAGCTAGCCCTTGGAGTCGTCCGTCGAAGATCCATGGAAGATCGGGAGCTTCCTGCGTTGCTGCAACCCGATGGTTGGCATTACTGGAGCTGCCGATTGTCTTCCTAGATTTTCTGTATAGATTTTCTGTACTCAGGCGACGCTAATCCTTACAGTATGAAGCCCCCTTACTAGTCCCTGTCCACGTTGATGTCATTTGCACTGCTTGGGGCGGGGTCGCGTCGCGTCGGACTTGTCGCGGTTTAGTAAAGGCGGAAAGGCATAACCACTACCTGAAAAAAAAACGTGAATAGCAGATCTTACTCTTTTATAGATGAGTGTGACCTCAGAGTGGGAAGCAACACTGAAATTACAACGATAGCGACAAGCACGGTCGTTTGTCGTCGCATTTGAACAAATGCGTCTTCATGGTGAATCTTAGATGAATGATGAACCTCTGGTGCTTGCCTACATTAGCGATTGTGGAACACTATACGCGTCGCGCGTGACGTCTGTTCATAAACGGCTGCCTTTCTGTTGAATTGGTGACGACGTTCGTAAAAACAAAACAAAAAATATCACAGTTTCGCCCTAAGGGCGAAGCAATGAATGCGATAGCAACACAGCAATGTCATACGAAGTAAGGTGAGCGGCTTTGGTAGCAATATGAATTGTAGTAAACATGAGCTGATTAAGTAAGCAGGTGTGCTGCGGCGTAAGTAGACCGACATGAAGAGAGACTCGATGACCACGAGAAGGCGCGTGTGAAACGGGGGTGTTGATGAGAAGCGCTTCCCGTGGGCAGCGCGTGCGAAGGGACACACCTGTAGCGCTGCACTGCCGATCCGGGCAGCATTGCGTGTGTAGCGTGCGTTGGAAAATGTGGCCCGACTATTACGAACTGAATGAACTAGCGTGGTGTGAGCGCGCACAAACACGAACAGATCACACTGAATGACAGCAGACAACGACTGTCAAAACGCTGGCAGCAAGCATACGCCGCAGCGGGCGAAGGTACGTGCGGTCTATCGCTTCAACGGAAACTGAGCGGCAAATGCACGGTGCTTAAAGGTCAGAGCCGTGTGGAGATAAGAGACGGTGCGAGCGAGCGACGAGCGCGGTTGTTGGCAGAGAAGTGCGCCCCCCCCCCCCCCTTGCTCTCTCCGGCGCTGGCTTCCTGCTTCCTTGCTTGCGCGTGGGAGATTGAGTGCGTTCGCTCTCCGTGATAGCGCGCGTCCCCGCACGCTTCCTCTCGGGCATACGGCGCGCGGCGAAGATTTTATTTATAGGGAACGTCATGGCGACGGCGACGACGACGACGACGCCGACGGCAGAAATCCGATTCAAGTGTCCATATAATTGCTATCGCAATAAAAATATCATGCATTTGAAGGCGTTTGAATATGATGAAATCCTACCCCGGGGTAAGATTTCTAGTCCATAACAACATAGCGGGCAACATTGATGAATTCTACAGCATTAATGAGAGGGTAGCAGTCGTTATAGTAAAGCTGAATAGGAGGTACAAAATGAAGGTAGTACAAGCCTATGCCCCAACCTCCAGTCACGATGATGAAGAAATAGAACAGTTTTATGAAGATGTTGAAAGGTGAGAAAGGTGCAAACTCAGTATACTGTAGTCATGGGAGACTTCAATCCAAAAGTGGGGAAAAAGCAGGCTGGTGAGCAAGCAATTGGCAACTACGGCATCGATTCTAGAAATGCAAGAGGAGAGATGTTGGTAGAATTCGCGGAAAGGAATAGGCTCCGAATAATGAATACATTCTTCAGGAAGCGCAGCAACAGGAAGTGGACCTGGAAAAGCCCTAATGGAGAAACAAGGAATCAAATAGATTTCATACTCTCTGCCGACCCAAGCATAGTGCACAATGTAGAAGTGTTAGGTAAGGTAAAGTGCAGTGACCATAGGTTAGTGAGGTCTAGGACTTGTCTCAATTTAATAGAGAAAGAGTGAAATTAGTCAAGAGAAAACAGGCCAACCTACACTGTAAAAAATTGCTTCAGTTTACGGAGAAAGTTGAAGGTAAAAAGTTGCCGGACACTTTCCGTAAATGAAAAACGGAGTTTCCGTAAAACGGACAGTCTGTAAAAATTTTTTCCGTCGAATGAAAAACGGAGAGTTCCGTGAAATGGAAAACGGAGAGTTCTGTTGAATGGAAAACGGTGATTTCCGTTGAATGGAAAATGGTGATTTCCGTAGTTGTGATCACAGAATTGTCTGTATTTTCCAAATACAAAACGGTGAGCTCCGTAGAGCGGAAATTCTGTAAATTGAGCCCCGTACTATGCTAATTAAAAACGGACAGACCGTGGCAAGGAAAGGTATGCACATAAAACACACAAAAGAAAAAAAGGAAGACAGAAGCACCTTTTTTTGTTCTTCTTGTGTCCATGTTTTCTATGCTTGCGTTCCTGGCACCATGAATCCGTACGAACTTGTTCAGCTTTATCTTGCTTCGTATCAACAGCTGAAAATTTGTTTTGTAAATGATGATGCGGGTGTATATATCCAGACAATGAGAAAATTTTTTTTTTCATTGAAATAAGTTATACCAAGTTCTACATAACAACATGGCTAACTCACATCAGATATAGCTTGAAACGGGGCAGAAATCAATGCACATAAGCGGACATACACCACGCTGAACATGCTGTGTGTGCTCGTTTCCTCCTTGTGTAACTGTCTTTTACACCTACGTCATTTTCGTGTCAGTGTTGCCTTGTTGCATTTGAGTTCTGTACATGACGTGTACAAAGCATACATACAAATTCGTGCCCAAAAAGCAACAAGCCACCTGAATCTGAACGAAACTGCATGTTTATTGTGCTTCACTGAAAAAAAGTTGTCGCAGTTTCACCTGAAAGGCGAAGCATCAATTGCGATAGCAAATTTGTAGAGAGCTATACGGAGTAATGATAGTAGCTTTATCAGCTGTATAAACTTGGACATGCAGCAGCACCGGCAACACGCACAACTGTTGTCGACGCCGTCGGTGTTTTGCCCGCGTTCGCACAAAATGCGTGCGGCGTTGGTGACTGTTGCCGGAGCCTCTGATATAAATAGGCACTTGGTGCTGCAGCTGATGATGATAAGTGGTTCTTGAGGGAAAGGGAAAGGTTGGCGCTATCTTCTGCAGCCCTTGAGGGAGCACGGCTCAGCGCCAAAAGGTGCTGCAGCTAAACGTCGCATCTCTTCCCTCCCCCTCCCCCCACGGCCTTTCGTGCGTCCGAAGAAGGCGCGTTTGCTCTACATATATGGTGATTGTAAAGGAGGAAAGAGACGCCTACTTCTGCAGCCCTTAACGCACGGCGCAGAACGCGCGTTTGTTCTCCGCCGTGGGTTCACTCCCCGTGAAAGCGCGCGTCCCTCGCGCCCTTTCACTCGCACATACAGCGTTCGGCGGCGCGCGTCGATTTGGCGCTGAGCCGTGCTCCCTCAAGGGCTGCAGAAGATAGCGCCAACCTTTCCCTTTCCCTCAAGAACCACTTATCATCATCGCGCGTCGACGATTTCACGTACCTCCAGTAGCGGGGCCCACTCCTGCGGGAGTTCCGCCGCCTGGGCCTCCCCTCTGGCAAGGAGGAAGATCTCCTCTTCCCCGGCCGACACCACCTTTCTGCACTTCGAGGCGTCGTGGAGTTCCTTGACTCGTCAGGGCTCTCCGCACGCCTCTAAGGACATTTCTACAAGCGGGAAGGCCTCACGGCCTCCCACCCCACCCCGGGCCTGACCGGCCTGGCACAACACCCCTGCAGACTCTGCAGCACACCAAGGCCTTCCATCCCGGCCTGATACGTGCCGCCTATGCCTGCCGGTTTTGCTTCGCCCAGCCATGGCGACTCCACTCTATCCCTTCTTTCGCTCCCACTTACCCCTCCCCGTTGGCGCTGAGCCGTGCTCCCTCAAGGGCTGCAGAAGATAGCGCCAACCTTTCCCTTTCCCTCAAGAACCACTTATCATCATCATCATAATCATCGTCGACGATTTCATCTCCATTGACGTCATACGGAACCTCACGGCGACGGCGACGGCAACGGCGACGCCGACGGCAGAAATCTGCTTTGGAGTGTCCATATAATTGCTATCGCAATAAAAAAGAACTTGCAAGACACTAGAAATGGGCTGACTAGAAGAAGGATTGGTTGAGAATCGGAATGACTGGTCGCTTGCACATGCCTCCTGCGTTGCCTGAAAAGGAAAAAAAAACACCAATCAATTAAGACTCCTTATTAGTAAAATCTCGTTACAAGGGACACTGTTACAAGAGACACTCGGTTATGAGAGACATTTAAAAATGGTTTGGTTGGTTTTCCTATGTTCGCCATGTTAACAACATTGCATACAAGAGACATGGTTACAAGAGAAACTCGTTTACTAAGGACAACTTTTTTATGTCCCTAGAGCAAATTCTTCACTATTTATAAGAAACACAACCCAGACACGCTCACGTAATGCAGCTAACGTCGTACTAACCGGTATGTGCTGCAATTTTCATTCCCTTGGCTCGATTTTGTTCCATTCCGCAGCCGGCTGTCATTCCTCGCATGGTTGAGACTACCAATTAGACAGAATTTTCTACGATTATGCTTCTATAATCGCTGTCGCGCTCCCACATCGACTCTGCGACAGAGTACCATTCAGTTGGATTTCCATCAAAGCGTCTGCGGTGCTGGTCGCTTTGTATGCCGGTAGTCAAACTCCGGAGCCATTGCAATGTTTCCATGAGACAGCTATGTTCGCATCAAAGATGTGTTTAAACACACTTTGGTGCTGATGTATAATAAAGTGGTCTAGTCCGACTCCTCAGTATTTTTAGAATTTTTGGTTACAAGAGACCTTGGTTACAAGCGACATGTTTCCCGGGTCTCTTGAGTGTCTCTTGTAACAAGGTTTACTGTACCACCATCATCACCGTTTTTAGTCAGATGCATCAACAATAAATGATTTCCAAGTCACAAATGTAATTACCAGTGCTCTGGTCAAAAGAAATGGTTCATAAAAAAATGTCATACTCTGCCTTGTTGGTATATGTTCCAAGCCTTATAACATGAAAAGCTTCAGATGAAACCTACCCAAGTCATTTGATGGCTCACTTGGAACAGGCAAAGCTCTCACGTGCACATTGACATTCAGAGATTACATTTTCTGCATGTAGGTAGAGCTACCACGACCACATACTGCGGACCACGGCTTTCAACCTTCACTGCCCTAACAGAAAACCTTGCAGATTCCACTGTTTTCCAAAAACAATGAAGCACTCTTGAAACGAGCTCAAACCACTCATGTTATACAATTCCGATGCAAAACAACCAAGCCAGAGGTACTGTCCAGATGACAAGCTTATAAATTAGTAACAATATGAAGAAAGCATGCCTTGCACCACAACATGCGCGCCTTTTAGCCTCTTTCAGATTTGGTTTGTTTTGTCATGAAAAATAGCAATGTGCAATATACTTTTCACTTAGGCAATGATAATTGAAAGTTATGTTCGTCAGTGCGTCAACATACTATCTCCATCTCCTTAAAAAGTTATAATTATGCGCTGTGTTCACCCAAAAGTTTGCCGTTTTGTCAGTCCGTGCTTTTCGAAGCAACCTGTAGCTCTTTCGCGACGTAAATGAACCTGCAACAAGTACACATGGACCCCATATGTGGCAGCTACAGGCAGTACACCGTTTATTCTGTTCATTCCGTTTATTCTGTCCATTCCTCCTAAAGAAATTTTAAAGTAAAGCTGAAACTAAAGCAATGCCCAAACATGAGCGCTTCTCGTGGATTTTGAAAGTCAACGAGGGTAGAGCTATTTGCCCCAAATGTCTGCGACTTCAATGGCAACAGGATGGCCAAATTCCGTGCTGCTAATAGATGCAGATAAAAACACACATACGTGCAACGTTGTGTTTTCAAAGGTTTACTTCTTCATATCGTAGCAGGGATACTCCGTGGTAATTAGTTGGAATAATTCAAAATGCGGATTCAGCAAAATTCAGAAAAAATGCTTCCAAATGAACAGGTGCTTCTATATTTTATTTTCAAAGACAATTCTTTTTTTTTTGCGAAACTAGCGATGAGGGTAGCTATGGGGGCTTGTTTGTATGGCCTCTTTTATTTTGTTGTAGCGCAAGGCTGAACAACAGGGACAACAGAAAGGCACATTTGGCATGCACACAGTGTTAACTTCCAACAACAGATTTATTTCCTGTTCTCGTCACTGTATATACCCTCAAAACATCATACAACATAATATGTGCAAAGGCTCGGTAAACATGAACTAAAGAAAACCTGGAACCACACGCATGCAGTTTTTTTAACCACAGAGATTGAGTCATGTACACGTTTAACACGAACAAAGATGTACAAGCTCTTTCGAGGATAATGAAACTGAAGGCTTACTGATGCATGCGTCACCATATGTTGATATGTTTCTAGTGTCTATAGCTAAGCGCATTATCTTGCACCTGCTTCTATTCATGATAACTGCTTCTTTGAATCTAGGCTTGCACTTACATCTTTGGCAATGAAGAACAAGAAAACCGTAAGCAGCCAGTATATTTGTTATTGTGTTCTCATAGCCTGTTATTAATACATCTACCAGTTTGACCAATGTAGGACCATCCACACTCAAGAGGAATGCGGTATACAACACACGCGATATAATCAATGAATTTGCTTTTATGTTCCTTCTCGCATGCAGTATCCGAAATTCTTTCTGGCCTGGACTTCCTACAAAGGCTCATAAATTTATTAGGCGTCGTAAAAACATTGATGTCACTCCTTCCAGCAATCTTTAATCTGTGGGAGAAACTATGTATGTAGGAGGATGGCAGCAATCTTTTTCTTTATGTCGGTACTTGTACCATATACCTGCTCGGAACCTTTTTGCTGTGTCTTTTTTAAGGAGTCCTGCTGCGACTGACACGAGCACGTGGCTCGGGTAACCAAAGCCGCTTAAACATGAGACTCGCCATTCGCAGCTATCGTGCATTAGGTGCAGGATAGCCATGTGACGGGAAGATTAAATTCCTTGACATTAATTTTGTGCTCACCGATAACAAAACCTGCTGGTGTTAAGAACCTAGGGCAAGTAAGCCCCTTTTACCATTTCATTCCAAGCATACAAAACTCGCGAAGAGGGGAATCACGAAAGTGTGTTTCAGTGAAGCGCCGAAGAAGCCATGTCAGCACCTAATGCACAATAGCTTCGGACGGCAAGTCTCACATTTAAGCGGCGCTGGTTACCCGAGCTAAGTGGAAAAAGGTTCCGAGCAAGTGGATGGTACAAACACCGACATAAATAAAAGAAAGATTGCTGTCATCCCCTTCATACATAGTTTCTCCCACAGAATAAAGATTGCTGGAAGGTGTGACATCAACATTGTTTTTTCGGCTCCTAATAGATTGGGGAGCCTGTGTAGGAAGACAAGGCCAGAAAGAATTGCGGATACTGCATGCGAAAAGGAACATAAAAACAAATTCATTGATTGCATCACGTGTGTTGTATACGACATTCCTTTGAGTGTAGATGGTCCTACATTGGTCAAACTGGTAGATGTATAAATGACAGGCTACGAGAACACAATAACAAAGTAAATACCTGGCTGCTGACGGTTTTCTTGCCCTTCATTGCCAAAGATGCAAGTGCAAACCTAGATTAAAAAAACAGTTATCATGAGTAGAAGCAGGTGAAAGATGATGCGAACTTTGTTCGCGTTAAACGTGTATATGTCTGTCAATCTGTGTGGCTAAAAACTCCATGCGTGTGGTTCCTGTTTTTTTAGTTTATGTTTACCGATTTTTACACGTTTTGTATGATGTTTTCAGGGTATATATAGTGACGAGAACTGGAAACGAATCTGTTGTTGAACGTTAACGCTGGGTGTTCGTCGAATTTGTCTTTCTGTTGTCCCTGTCGTTCAGCTTGCGCTACAACAAAATAGAAGACACCATTGATTTCGTTGTCGTCAGGCGCGGGCACCAAATAAAGTTTGTTCACCAAAATTAAGTGGTCACCAGGCAAGCCTAGTTGAATTTATCTGAACATGCTTTACTGTCAGTGGTGAAGATGTTGCCAGTCTGAAGGCCTGCAAGAAGGCACTAGTTATGTTTTCTAGGGCACGAAGGCAACAGAGAATGTTGCCTAAGGCAAGCAGTCACAGGAGTCCTGGATCAGTAGAAGAAAATTTAGAGAATAATAATTGGTCGGAACACTTATGTCACGCACTTCTGAGTCACGAAGCGCTTATCTTTGTCTCCCTTTCTTGTGCCCGTGTATTTTTATTGCGCTAAGTTACTCGTTCATTTATGCATATGATGATGAACTTGTTTTGGAAAACTTCAAATGTGTACCTGACCTTTGACTCACTTTTGCACGTAAGTAAAAATTATGAACTTGTCGCTGTGACCAGTCATCTCTATCTGCTGTACACTTGGGAGATAGGGTTAACAGTATTTGAAGGTTTGTGCATTAAGGTTAAGGCAGGAGAGCAGCACTTGCTGGATGGCTCATCATTTAATTTGCAGAAAATGCAGCAGTGTGCAACAACTGTATCACTAATGACCTTGAAAATCTTGTTAGTTATTAATTTGTAAACACCTGTTGTCAAACAGCCTGCTGACTAAAGGTTTGAACACATTATACACAATTATAGCATGTACTACTACACGAAAGAAAACCTATAATAGAACCTACCAAATACAGTATCAGTGTAGTGGCAGGTCAAATGGCTCCTCAATGCTTGTGTCCTTCCTGGTAGAAGGAAAGAAATGTTAAGCTTACACTGACAGCACCAAACCACACAAACGTAACTGCCACAGAACATCAGGAGTTGTAACTAGATACAGTCAACCTGCTTAACTATCTCATGTACATTCAACGACAGAATGTACCTTCATGGAGCCTCTAATCTATGACATTCATGCTGTAATACAAACATGCTAGCAGACAGAATCAAAATTGCATGTATGAAAATTCTCAGGAAAAATATATTTCCTACCTACCACAGTCCACTCTTTGTGAAGTACAAGTGACTGTCTAAGCTACAATTAGAAGGTGGAAAATTCGGGATCCTCTCTAGTAAACAACTAACCATATCTCTACCTGTACTCAGCAATACAAAGGTGAATCGCAAGTACTATACCGATAAAGAACAGTTCAGAACTGCTGCCAAGTGAGTGCAATAAATAAATGATTTCGAATTTATCTTCATGTAAGACTAGGCGTGGTAATTTTCTTTACATTAGACGAAAGACTGGTCAGAAAAATATTGCATTCAGTCAATATTGTGATTTGCAAAACAGTAGTAAGAAGTTGAGGTGGGAGTCCCTCAGGTGGTATGTTGCGATGTTTCGAGAAATAGTTTCAAGGAGCGTGTTTCCTTAACCCTTTCACGTGCCAATTAGTTGTCTTTATTGAAAACTTAGCTTCCACGCATTTCTTACATCTTCAGATTCATAAAATTCTTACAGATGCACAATAGATTAAGAGTTTTCAGTTGTTTAGCGAGTTTGTCAAGTTTATAAAATGTGCACTCCATGCAAAAACTCAGTGCAAGTACATGAGATTTGCAAACATCAACTATTTCATGTCTACCAGGCTTGAACAACACCTATCCAGCCACTCAAATATTATGACTGGTGCAACACACTGTGAAAAACGATGAAAGAAGTGACATACACCAAGCAAAGTACCCAACCATCTACCTTCATACTTCCTTTACTAAAACCATTTGCCTGAGTAATTCAATCTTGCAGCACTATTTCAATCAGAAGAGTTTCAAGATGTACGGGACACATTTTGAATATCCTTGCTTTAATCAATGCTATTGCTATTAATGCACTACTTGGTGTATTGAATTGCGTGCATAGCGCCTGAAAGGATTAATCATATTCGAGTAATCTTTACTAAAACTCAAGTCATAATACTCATATTTTTTACAGGTTTGTGATGAGACAACACGATAGACGCGGGAGTTAAAAAACATCTTTATAAAATGCTGTAGAAAGCAAGCTTCTACAACCTCTCGCAATACCGAGCTATTTCCTATGAGTGTTCTAACATTTCCTTGTAACATGATGCAGTGTTTTCACTGACATAGCTTGAATCGTTGTATCTCAAGTTTTGGAAGCAACTTAAGAATTGCTATAACAAGCAGATTTGAAGCCCTACCCAGACTGCATAGCCACTTACTTTCTTTAACCCCAACACGTGTAATGAATTATGTCATCCATATGGCACAGTTTCCGATTATATCCTCAAGCATGAATCTCATAATTGCAAGTTATGCAAGAGTGTACCTAGGCGATTACTTGGGGACAGCACGAAAAGACGGGAGAAGGCTAGACAACACGAACGCAGACACAGAATTTTGTTCACAGACAAACATATATACTAGGCTTGTGTGTCCTGCGTAGTTACAGCTGCAGGATAATGTAAACAACCGCACAGTTGATGAACTGCTGTTCTGCCTTTTGCTACACTTTGCGTGCGTCAAGGCTTGGTCCGAGTCACCTTTTCGCACAATGTACCCCGATTGCTCGACGTGAAAAATTAAAGGAAAGTTCCAGCTTTCCCAACAGTCTATTTGAGACTATGACTGACCTTGTGAATATGACATAACAGTGGCCACCACACTGCAAGCAAATGTTAGACATGGGTTCAGAAGCTCTCCTCCACTTGGGGATGCCTCGATTTCTTGAGGACGCCTTTTGGTGTTCCTGTAATGCGCTTCACAGCCAAAGAGTGTGCCGATGCGGAAGGCAGAATAGCCTCCTCCAAACATTTGGCACAGCTCCAGCACACATAACACTAACCAAAGAAACAGCCTGCGGTCCAGAAATGGAAGATCACTGCCTAATGGTAGTTTTCCTCCGTACGTGAACTCATCTAGCACTGCAGAGAAGACAGAAAAAAAAATCACTCTACCCATTTAGTAGCCTTACTTCACCTAATATAGAGGGGAAAGTTGCCAATGAAGCAAAATAACTTTACTACACTGGTGCCCACAATAGCTATTGTTTTACGGTTAATTGACAGTGTTTTTGTCTGTGAGAAGTTGCCAAGCAAGGCTACTCAAGGAGTTCAGCCATTTTTTTAATGTCTCCTCCACAGTGCCAGGTGTGCTCATGGAAGTAAAACTGCTGGAATGCAAGCTCCAATTACTAGCGTGAAGGTTTTCTGTGGAGAGCATCGTGCTGGATCTGTGATCCACACTCAAAAGTGTGTTGGCCTTTCCTATTATCGCACTTGAACACTGAAGCATGTTGTTGCTACAAGAACACAAGGGAGCACTCTTAGCACCACCACGAAGTGGAGGGGAGCTTCCAGACCCAAGTATGGTTGCTTTTAACACTGTGTTCGCACTGCCTTTCGGCTTGCGTTGCCAAGAAGCATTTAACGGAGCTGAACATAGGTGACGTCTCCAGTCGGAGTACTTCAAAGAAGCCAAGGCCTACCACTGCTATAAAATATGTACACAAAGGAAGCTGTCAATTCAAGCAAATTGCTGGGAACTGTTGGAACTACCTTTTTATTTTCAGGGCCAAACAAACTGGGCAGGTACGAAAATGTCAACCGGACGCCGAGCACACAGCACAACACGCTACAAACTGGAATGCTAACGTCAGTAAACCAGCGGCCACATACAGACGACAAAGGAGCTGCTAGAGGCGCCAACGCCGCTAATATTGCCTACGCGTTTCAGCTGTAGTGAGTATGCATTCAATACAACAAATGCAACACCCCTTTATCACAGACTCGCAATGTCGCTTTGTCAATCCTCATGGCCAAAGAATCTCGTTAAAAGCGTGCTCACACAACACAATTGGGCCCATCACCGGCCATCGCGGAGCATTTCGCACGCGCAACGTGCACCAACAACGAAAAAAGGCCATGTAAATCACTTACTTGTGTAACAACCCAGCGTCGATTCCTTCCTATTTAGAGTGAATTCACAAATGCGCCAGGAACACCACCGCCGCCGTCCGCCATTAGCGACCACTCGTACGGTTGTTTGTGCCGGAGAAATGCAACCCAGCGTGTAGGCGCGATGAAGGTGTGGTAAGCAGCGCCACCGCTCAAACCCTACCTGCTTCTTTTTGTGTGTTTACTATACTCTCACGCAAATAATGTTCAAACAGCGTTATCTATGGTGATATATGTAACTGGCAGTTAGAGTAGACAGTGTCTTTTCGTTATATTCTTTGCGTGTTCATTTTTCACTCGTGGCATGTTCAGTTGCCCTCCACATGAAATTACGGACGGCTCTCCGTATTTCAAAAACGGAGCTCACGTCCTTCTTTTTTACGTAGAATCCTGCCATTTTTCATAAACGGAGCTCACATCCGTCTTTTTTACGTAGTATCCCGCCGTTTTTCATAAAACTGAATGGTCTACGTAAATTTTAGGTAGGTTTTTGCTGTAAAATTACGGAAATTTTTTACAGTGTAGACGCAGTAAGGGTAAAAGCAGAACAATTCAGGCTGGCGCTCGGAAACAAATATCCAGATTTAGAAAAGGAAGAGAAAGACAACATAGAGACAATAACAACTAGGTTGACCTCAGAAGCAGCAATTGAAGTTGGAGGTAAGGCACCAAGGCAACCAGTAGGTAAGCTCTCCCAAGAAACAAAGGACTTAATAAAGAAACGACAAAACATGAAAGTGTCCAACTCAAGAGATCAGATAGAATTCTCTGAACTGTCAAAACTGATCAACAAGAAGAAGGTAAGGGATATTCGAAATTATAACGTGGGAAAGATTGAGGAAGCCGTAAAATATGGACGCAGCATGAAATCAGTAAGAAGAAAGCTTGGCATAGGACAAGGCAAGATGTATGCACTGAAAGATAAGCGTGGTAATATCATCAGCAATTTCAATGACATAGTAAAAGCAGCGGAAGAATTCTATACTGACCTGTACAGTGCCCAAAACAGCCAAGCTACTTTCATTCGAAATAGTGGTGAACCGGACACAGATGCTCCTTCTATAACTAGCGATGAAGTTAGGATGTTATTTCATCTGGAGAAGCAGGAATAACAATAGATGTATTCAAAAATGGAGGAGATATCATGCTTGAAGAGCTTGCGGCCCTTTATACGCAATGCCTCACAACTTCAAGTGTACCAGAGAGCTTGAAGAACGCCAACATTATACTTATCCATAAGAAGGGAGACGTTAAAGAATTGAAGAATTACAGACCCATTAGCTTGCTTTCAGTATTGTATAAAATATTCACCAAGATAATTTCCAGTAGAATCAGGGCAACACTTGACTTCAACCAACCACGAGAACAAGCTGGCTTCAGGAAGGGATATTCTACGATTGATCATATCCATGTCATCAATCAGGTAATCGAGAAATCTGCGGAGTACAGTCAACCTCTCTATATGGCTCTCAAAGATTATGAAAGGCATTTGATTCAGTAGAGATACCAGCAGTCATAGAGGCATTGCGTAATCAATGAGTACAGGAAGCATACGTGAATATCTTAGCAAATATCTACAAGGATTCCACAGCTACCTTGATTCTCCACAAGAAAAGAAGAAAGTTACCTATCAAGAAAGGGGTCAGGCAAGGAGGCAATCTCTCCAATGCTATTCACTGCATGCTTAGAAGAAGTATTCAAGCTCTTAGACTGGGAAGGCTTAGGAGTGAGGATCAACGGCGAATATCTCAGCAACCTTCGGTTTGCAGATGACATTGTCCTATTCAGCAACAATGGAGACCAATTACAACAAATGATTGAGGACCTTAATCGAGAAAGTGTAAGAATTGCGTTGAAGATGAATATGCTGAAGACAAAGATAATGATCAATAGCCTGGCAAGGGAACAAGAATTCAGGATCGCCAGTCAGCCTGTAGAGTCTTTAAAGGTGTACGTTTGTCTAGGTCAATTACTCACAGGGGACCCTGATCATGAGAAAAAAATTTACAGAACAATCAAATTGGGTTGGAGTGCATACGGCAGGCATTGCCAAATCCTGACTGGGAGCTTACCACTGTCGTTGAAAAGAAAAGTGTACAATCATTGCATTCTACCGGTGCTAACATATGGGGCAGAAACTTGGAGGTTAACAAAGAAGCTCGAGAACAAGTTAAGGACCGCACAAAGAGCGATGGAAGGAAAAATCTTAGGAGTAACGTTAATAGACAGGAAGAGAGCGGTGTGGATCAGATAACAAACGGGGATAGCCGATGTTCTAGTTGGCATTAAGCGGAAGAAATGGAGCTGGGCCGGCCATGTAATGCGTAGGATGGATAACCGGTGGACCATTAGGGTTACAGAATGGATACCAAGAGAAGGGACGCGCTGTCGAGGACGGCAGAAAACCAGGTGGGATGATGAAGTTAGAAAATTCGCAGGCGCAAGTTGGAATACGCTAGCGCAAGACAGGGGAAATTAGAGATCGCAGGGAGAGGCCTTTGTCCTGCAGTGGACATAAATATAGGCTGATGATGATGATGATGAATATGATGCGTTTGAACGCGTTTTTTTTTAATTTATTCTTTATTCAGAAATATCCCCACTTAGCCCGAAAGCGTTACAGCAGGGGGGTTACAAACATGAAAAAAATACATCTTGATTAACACTGCACACCTGTTCACATGACAGCCGATTCCACTGAGCAATAGTTTTAACAAAAAAGGAATTGGCATACAGGCCCGTCCTAGCCCGGTATTCTCTAATTTTGCACTGGTGGTCAGTGCGTGCAGACATATAGTTTGGCGGTTTTAGGTACATTTCCCTATCAATTCCAGTTTTGTTATGATATATTTCATACATAAGTTTTAGCCGCAGTTTCTTTCGGCGAGACGATAGCGATTCCCAATTGAGCTCTTTTTTCATTGCCGTGCAGCTGTACCTCCTCCCGTACCTACCCAAGACGAACCTGGCTGCTCTGTTTTGTATTTTCTCTATAGTTTATTTATGACACATATCTGTGATGGGTCCCAAAGGGTACAAGCATATTCCAAAATAGGTCTTATACAAGTTAGGTACGCCGTGCTTCTAAGGTTAGAATTTGCACATTTTAAATTTCTTTGAATATAATTCAAAGCAACTGCCGCTTTGCCAACCACATAGTTCACATGTGCCCGCCAAGAGCAGTCGCCCGACAGCATCACGCCCAAATATTTAGTCGTGAATTTCTTGCTTAAAATATTATTCATAAGATAGTAGCTGGCATCGATTACATTTTTCTTCTTAGTAAACCGCACATGGACACACTTACCCGCATTCAAATTCATTCTCCACTTAGAGCACCATTCGCAAATACGTTCTAGGTCGGCCTGCAGTTTGAGAACATCATTTTCATTATCAATTTTTCTGTACACAATACAGTCATCCGCGAAGAGCCGCATGTTAGAGTCAATACCTAAGTTAATGTCATTAATATATATGAGAAAAAGAAGAGGCCCCAGGACAGATCCTTGCGGGACGCCTGATGTGACCTCAAGATAATCTGAATTAGTACCATTCAAGACAACACGTTGACGGCGATTTGACAAATAGTTTTCTATCCAGCTAATAACACTGGAATCTATATTTAACATTCGGAGTTTATGAAGTAGTAAAGAATGGCAAACAGTATCAAATGCCTTGCGGAAGTCCAGAAATATACAGTCTATTTGCCCACCCAAATCAACTACAGAAGCTAGGTCATCATAAAATTCAATCAGTTGTGTCGTACATGAAAACCCCTTGCGAAATCCGTGTTGTCTGTTCGTAAGCACTGCGTTGTCCATTAGATGTTTCATGATAGCCTTGTATATTATGTGTTCCATGACCTTGCATGAGATAGAAGTAAGTGAGATAGGTCTATAATTAGTAACTTCTTTTTTAGAGCCTCCTTTGTGAATAGAGACTAAATTTGCTATTTTACAGTCCTGTGGCATCTGACCAGTAGTTAACGACTTGTGGAAAATTAAATAAAGGTAAAGCGAGATGGCATGAGCACACTTTTAAAATTCTTGGAGAGATACCATCAGGACCGATAGCCTTACTTTCATCAAGGTTCTTTAGTAGAGATTTAATGCCGCTAATGCTAAGTTCGATTGGTTGCATAAGAGGAACGTTGCTATTTGATGATTGTGGGCTGCATGCAGATTGAGAAAGAAAGACTGATTGGAAATATCTGTTTAGGCATGTCGCTTTTTCTGCATCGTCAGAAAGAGTGCGTTCATTGTAAATAATTTCAATTATTCCAACAGGATCAGACCCACATCCCTTCAAATACTGCCAGAACGGTTTAGGATTTGTTTTCATTTTGTCATTTAATCGTTTAAGATACTGTTCTTTTGCTTTTTTCGGCAGGCTTTTGTATTCGCGTGTTAATTCTTGTAGCCTTTTAAAATGTGCGTATGTCTTTGTTCTTTTATATCTTTGAAACTCATGCCTTCATTTTTTAACTAGCTTCAATACACGAAAGGTGATCCATGGTTTTTTACGCTTTTGGAGCCTAGCCGATTCAATACTAGGTATGAACTTCTCTGTAAGATCTAACAGCTTTTTTCTAAATGTGCTCCACAAATATTCTACTTCGTGTTCTTCCGCAAAGCATTCAAAAACAGGAAGAAAATCAAGAAGTTTATCAGAAATTGATGAATAATCGCCCTTTTCAAAGAAGAAAACTCTTCTACTAATGCGCCTTTTTGTGCGCTGTACTTTCGTTTTAATCCCTGCAACCACAACCCGATGATCACTAATACCTGGAATGATATCGACATTACCAACTAAATTTGGCGAATTACAAAAGAGAAGATCCAGGGTACTATTTAATCGAGTGGGTTCAAGGACATACTGAAGAAAGCCGAAACTATCAGCCAGGTTCTTCATTTCTAGATTGGTATGGCTAGCCTTCATTAACTCGCATGTGCCGTTATCCCACTTTAAGTCGGGCAAATTAAAATCACCCGCGAGCAATATTATTTGGCCAGATGCCTCCGAAATGATATCGTACAGCATTTTCAAAACACGGAAATCCGTACTTGGTGGTCGATAAAACGCTCCAGTGACAAAAGAAAGATTGTTAGCTAGTGTAACTGTGCACCAAACCGACTCCACCGAGTCATGACCGATGTTCAGCATCGAAGACGAAAGGGACGAATGAGCTAATAGAAAAACACCACCGCCATGACCCGGCATGTCGTTGCGATAAGCAGTATAGTTGCAGGGGGACACCTCGCTATCAGTGATGGATGGGTTAAGCCAGGATTCAGTACCAAACACTATATCTGCCTTTAATGACTCAACCAATCTAGCAAACTCATCTATCTTGTTGACTATACTACGGTAATTTACCACCGCAATAACTAAATTACGATGATCAAAGCAAATATGATTTGTATGTCACCGTTTTGACAGGGCAACAACTTCTTCCATCTCATCGTCCCATGTAAACGCTCTGCCATTTATGATCAGCTTATCGGCCTTCAACTTGACCTGGTTTTTCTTATCTGCCTTCTTTACTTTTCCGTATTCCCAAAGTTTCTTTCGCACTGCTCGAGTTTCGAATGAAAAGTCCTGTTCTACACTGTAAGAGGAGCCCTTGAACTTGCTTGCATTTTTCAAAACGGCCATTTTTTCTTTATCGGATGAAAAATTTACAATTATAGGTCTTTTCTTCCCTTCATGAAAGCGACCAACCCGATGGGCCCTCTGAACCGACTGCAGTTCGATTCCCAAATTAGTAGTGCAGATACCCTTAACCAAGGATTCAGCTTGTTCCCGCGTTTCGGACCGATCATTGTCATCTATCCCGTAAAACACGAGGTTCAAGCTACGGCTTCTGTTTTCGAGGTCTGCATTTTTCTTTTGCAGAATTCTTACTTGATGACTTAGATCCCTAATTACAGTTGCTTGTTCTTGTACTAGCTTCATAACATTACCTATCTGGTCTTGGGTTTTGTCAAGCTTGCTGTCCATTTCAGCCATTTTGGTATCATGACTAGTTATCCTGGCATCAATGTTATCTAACTATCCTGTAATTTCTTCAAGAAATCCATTTCGCCTTTATCGAAAGGCCCAGGGTGTCGCAGGAAAGTAGCAAGAGCAGAACGAGCCATAAAACGCGGTTCACAACAAAACGAAAACGTCTATCACGTCTAGTGCAATGTACTCGCGCTGTACATGCAACACTCGCCCGCGTGGGAGGAGCCGGCAACGCCATGACTGCTTTAGAAGTTTCAATTAGGTAAAGAGCACTAACCTGCAGAAACAACAGTGGCGTGAGCTGCATGTCGGCAAGCGTGCCGGCTCCAAATCCCACGCAGTCAAGGTGCCGCGCAGCTATATAATCCAGTCCCGGGTCACGTGGTTCACAACGGTCGACGAGCTTCCCATCGACGTCATGGTCGAAGAAACCGTCCCCGTGAGTCTTGCAGCGTTCTTCGTACCGCGATGAGTTTGCGTCGATTGTCGATATGTGCCATGATGGGTCAGAAGATTGCTCCGGATAGCACGGATTAACCGCACGCCCACCAAGCGGTCGATGTGCGATCACCGTCCAGGAAGCACCGAAAACCTGCAGAAACAACAGTGGCGTGAGCTGCATGTCGGCAAGCGTGCCGGCTCCAAATCCCACGTAGTCAAGGTGCCGCGCAGCTATATAATCCAGTCCCGGGTCACGTGGTTCACAACGGTCGACGAGCCTGCCATCAACGTCATGGTCGAAGAAACCGTCCCCGTGAGTCTTGCAGCGTTCTTCTTACAGCGATGAGTTTGCGTCGATTGTCGATATGTGCCATGATGGGTCAGAAGATTGCTCCGGATAGCACGGATTAACCGCACGCCCACCAAGCGGTCGATGTGCGATCACCGTCCAGGAAGCACCGAAAACCTGCAGAAACAACAGTGGCGTGAGCTGCATGTCGGCAAGCGTGCCGGCTCCAAATCCCCCTTGAAGGCTCACTCTTCCTGGCTCTCTTTTTTTTTCTCATGGTACATTCAACTGATCGCTTTGGAGCGCTCTGAGCACTCTATAGGCGTGGTTTACATTCGGCTGGTCAAAATCAAGTTCTTAAAACACATTCGCCTACTTTGTTTAGAGCGCTCAGAGGTGCTCACACCTATGAGCTGGACAGGCACGGATCCAGGGGGGATGTCCGGATGTCCTGAGCCCCCCTCACATTTCTGCATCGCCCCTCGCTGACAGGGTGATGGTCCTGTTGCGAAACGTGTGGCTGTCAGCTTCTTCAAAAGTATTTTTCGCAATACCAGTGGTAGCAGCCATGTAGAAGTAAAGCTAGCTTGCTCACAAGCTTAGCTGTTTTCCGTAGCGGTGTCGTGTCGCGAAGTTGGCGCAGTTTTTTTTTCTGATGAACACCTTTGACCTCCTGGTAACGGCCGTGCCTTACTCGTCCCGTCGGCGGTGGCGGGCGAACGAGGGGACGCCCCTTGTTTCAAGCACGCCCATGTCCGCGCGAGCGTCTTCGCGCCGGTTACCTCTTATCGTTACCTAGAAAAGACAGGAGTGTGGCGTAGCACATTCACGCCGGAGAAAAAAAGCTAACAAACGGAGAGGTGTCAAACACATTCTTGGTTTAGGCGTGATGACAACACGGACGACGGCAGAAGAAGACAGGACAAGCGCTTGTCCTGTCTTCTTCTGCCACCGTCCGTGTTGTCTTCGCGCTTAAACCAAGAATATGTTACCGTACCAACTCGCCCAACTATCCATCCTTTCGGAGGCGTCGACAGGAGCAATGTGAATACAGACAACGTGAACACAGACAGCGAAAGCGGGACCGTACAAAAGCGGAGAACTTGTGCGTCGCAGGACCACGAGACCGAGGAAGAACGTCACCGTGTGCAGTCGCTCACGCCGGAGAAACTTCAGGTGATGATGATGATGTTTTAATGACATCCCCTCCCTAACGGAGCGGTGACAAATAGTCACCTAGCCTGCTTGATTTAATCGGGTATGCTCTACATGTTTATCCGTACATGCTCTACATGTTAAGACGCATCGCTTTCTGGGTGTCATCATCGACCGCAACCTCTCGTGGACTCCTCACTGCGTCTACCTGAAGAAGGAGTTAATTGGTATTGCTCAGGTATTTAAATTTCTCTGCGGGAAAAACTGGGGTGCACCAGTCCATTCTATGCTGCAGCTGTACAGGGTACTGTTCATGGGACTCCTTCGTTACAGTCTGCCAGTTTTATCAAATACATGCAAGGCGAACATTCGCTCTCTGGAGAGCAACAAGGTCAAGTCCTACGCACGTGTTTAGGGCTGCCTCGGTGCACCTCAACAACAGCAACAATAGCCATCGCGAGAGACCATACGATCCAGACACACGTAGCTGCCGACTCCCTCAGAGCGCACATTCGTCATCTGTCAAGGATCCCCGACCATCACTTAGCTTCCCTACCAGCGGAGAGACCTCAAGCGACCTTTTCGAAAGTGATTAGCGGCCACCAAGAGTGGATACCGTCATCCTTTTACACCGGCGGCGAAGCCTTCATCTCCCCTGTGGTGCCTGCGACAGCCTCAAGTGAATTTTACTCTTCCCGGAATCACCAAGAAGGCCAATCATCCATCGCTGGCTCTGAAGCAACTGACGCTCCTACTAATGCACCAGATATATCTTGACTACATACATATATATACCGACGGTTCGACCTCACCTTCCAGCTCAACTGCCGCATTCGTCGTTCCAGCCAAGCGAGTTGCAGTTAAATTCAAATTATCACATATGACTACATCTACGTCGGCAGAACTTGCAGCCCTCCATGCAGCTGTGACCTACGTCAAAGAAGAGCCGGCACAGAAATGGGTCATATTCTATGACTCTAAGGCAGCCCTTCACAGTATCAAGTCAGCCTTACATCACAGAACTTACGAGCAGATGATATCCGACATCATGGAAGTACATAACCATGCTCTGGAAACAGGACACATCATAGTGTTCCAGTGGATTACTGCTCACTGTGGCATCATTGGCAACGACATTGCTGGCAGGGCTGCCCGATCTGCTCGCGAAGACACCCAGACGCGTACAATACCTTTGGCGAGGATGGACACTACCAGGGAACTTCGTCTAGCTTGCACGCAAAAAGTCACAAGCTTTATGGAATTCAAGTGCCTTCAATTGCCGATTGTACAAGTTGGACCCCTTGCTGCGTCTACAATTGCCATCTAGCCTTTCCCGCGGCGAAACAACCTTGCTGTGCCGCTTGTGGCTGGGAGTGGCGTTCACGAACGCTTACTCCTTCCGTATGGGAATGGCCGAGAGCCCGATGTGCGACTCCTGTATGTGCGAGGAAACCATTGAGCACCTATTATGTACCTGTCCTCGCTACGACGTGCAACGCCTCTCTCTCAGGACCACTTTAAACCGACTGGACTCGAGACCCTTCTCTGAGTCAAAGATACTCGGACCGTGGCTACACCCGTCACTGGCACAAAAAGCGATGCGTGCATTAGTGCAGTATTTGAAGTGCACCGGTTTAAGAGACCGCCTATAGTGTCCCTGTACATCGTCCCACGTGTACTCAGTACTCATTCTCTCCCTATTTTATTCTTTCTATTCCCCCTTTCCCTCACCCCTAGTGCAGGGTAGCAAACCGGACGCTCTTCTGGTTGACCTCCCTGCCTTTCCTCTCCTTGCTCTCTCTCTCTCTCTACATGTTTTACAGCGAAGCTGTATATGCCTAGGCAAAACGTCCGTGCGTTCCCAGGAGGGCCCACCGCAGGAACCAGTGCGCATGCGCGAAAGAAAATCCCGAGTTGGAAAGGAGTTAGGAGCAAAAGGAGAGGGAATGTCTGGGTCTTTCACCTCGGAGTAACACGTGTTAGTGACGTACGTACATACGCCCTCGCAGCGTTCGCATGAAGTGCACGTGCGACAAGTGTGAGGGAGCAAGAGGAAAGTGAACGTCTGGTTGTTTCGCAGCGTGGGTGTGACGTAGCGCAGCCTGTGGGGAGTGCACACGCATGAAGTGTGAGAGAGCCAGGGGAGAAGGAACGTCTGGCTGTGTGGTTGGTGACGTCCTTCCTCTCTCGCAGCATTGCGCGCGCGGGTCATTCTCTCTCCCACATCGCAATGGTACAGCAACGTGTCGTGCGTTCTCCCGTGCAGCAGCTCCCGTACGAAGAACGGCGCCGCGAACAGTGCCGGGAGACGCTGCCGGGAGTCCGCCCGCCGCCGCCGTGCCGCCAACGTCAAACGTGTCCGTGTCTCCATTGCTCGGCAGAAAGGGGCGCGTAAAGCGACACATAATTTCGTAACACAGTTCAGAAACACTTTAATATAGCCATGTGATAAACCTTAAGATAAACACCGCAGCCGCCCCTTTTCAGCTTCCCTGGTCAACCATCTCCATGGGGTGTAAGGGCTGAACATTTTTTAAGCGAAGCTTTATAGGCTCACAAGTGTCAGCGGTGGTCGTGGTGGTGGTGGTGTCACGCTGAAAACTGGGCCGATCCTGGTGATAGTGCAGAAAGAATCCAAGCTCCATGGCACATACCCTATTCGGCTCGGGAACCTGTAACGTGCCCTTGAACTACCTTTGTCACACCTGGGACCCTAAGAGAAAAAATCACCGTCACTGGTGATTTTTTTATCTAGCATTTTTTATACATATCCTTAATATTTTTCCCCCTTCAAAATTTACCTTGTACCGCTACCTATAACTGCAAGAGATCCGGTCGCATCAATTTCTTCTCTGCTTTTTTTCCACCAGTACTCTAAACGTATCTTGCTTATCTCGACTGCTGACCGGTTGACGGTTCCCTCCACTTAAAACCCAAGCGCTTCTGGAAGGTGTACGTTACCTACGGTTCTAACTGGGTGAATTCGCATTCCCTTCGCATTCCTTAGGATGTGCTGAGGGGTTTCCGGATTTTGGCTGCAGCATCCACATGCCTAATCTAGTTCCTTATATTTGCTCCGGTATGATTTTGTCCTTAGGCAACCGGCTTGAGCCTCAAATAGCAAGGCACTGCCCTTTGTGTTTTCGTACAGTTTCCCTTCCAATTTCTTTCGTTTCCAATTACCATCCAATTAACTGTCTATGTTTCTCTCACTTTCATTCTGATGACTCCTGGTTGTCTATTTAGTTTCAGTTACCCTGTACATGGTTGCCAACATTCTTGACCTCTTCCTCCATTCTGTGTCCACGCTTTTCAAGTACAGATACTTGTGCACTTTAGCCGCCCATTTTTGTTGGTTCATGATCCTGAGTCTTAGACTCAGGAACATGAACCAACTAAACTTAGAGACTTAGATAAGCTATCAGGCACAGCCGCCAAGCACATGGCTGTGCTCAGCAACGTCCTTTTCCTGTAAGTTTGCAGAAACCGATACCTGGCTTCGCTACAGGTGTTGCACTAGCCGTATAAGAGGCAGGTTTATTCGGCTGGGGATGGTTTTGCCTGGCTACAATCTCGAGGAGATCAATGCAAACCTAGCTGGAGCGTGGTAGGAACCAGTTAAATGTAACGCAAGTACGCTTAACCACGATGAGCCTAAAAGAAAATGCTGCCGTCACGACTTTCTCTCCTTGAAACATTCGCGCAGACCGAGAGCTCGGCGCTGCTTCGAGTGGTGCACCGGCGCTACTACCCACTGCCCGTGTCCCTGGCGATAGGGCTGAGCGCGAGGTACTACGCGCCAAAGTTCGCCGACCCAGCGGCTCCCAGGGAGGAGGAGTATGAGCTGTTCGAACCCTGCCAGGGGTTATCCGGGGACCGCTACGCCGACCCTGCCGCGGTAGGTGCACAAATCAGTTCTCTGGCAGTCTGTCGCCTGTGTAGACTATGTGCGCGAGCCTGTTTCGCCACTGGATCACTCCGGGTATCATTTTACGCGAGCCTCATAATGAAAATATGCCGCTAGTATGCGCGGAAGGTGTCAGTACTTAACTATTTATTTATTGAAATACTATTCGGGTCCTTCACGGGACCATGCTGTGTGGATAAGAACGAGATAGAAAGAGAACATATCGAATAATAAATAAGGTGCTACTCATAAACGAGAGCAGTTCAACATTCGTGAAGCAATGAAATCGTAATATTTACATGTACAAAACAATATTTCCCGGTCGCAAATTCAACTATAGATAGAGTTGATATTAATCAAGCAGCGAACATAAAACAGACAAGTTCACGCACACATAAAGAAGGACATACACAGGCGCTGGACTGCAATTACTGCTTTAATACTCAAGAACCCTCCTTTTTGTAGTGCCGCTTGAGAAGCGCACGTACTCTGACACCAGAACAACAAAAGACAAAGATGACACTTTTTGGATTCCCACTTTGTCATCCCACAATGTCACCTTTGTCTATTTGTTGTTCTGGGTCTTGTTCACGCTTCACTGTTGTCAGAGCGCGTGCGCTTCTCAAGCGGCCCTACAAAAAGGCGGGTCGTTGAGTATTAAAGCAGTAATTGCAGTCCAGCGCCTGTGTATGACCTTCTTTATGTGTGCGTGAACTTGTCTGCTTTATGCTCGCTGCTTCATCAATATCATGGCTCACTAACTAGCCCATCAGTATCTATTAATTAAAAGATAGCGTGTTTTTTATATTTTGCAGAATTTTTAAAGATTGCCTGTGGGAGATAACACAGTTCTGATCCTTGAAATGGATTACTCGGGGAGACGAACATTACCTCCGCGAGAAATCAAAATTTCTAGTCGACTTATTAAGAAATGTCCATTGTTTAGCTTTTTTACTATTTACTTTATGGCACATTTTCAAGCTATGAATTGCAGCCGGTGAGTCTGGGAAGCATGTCGACTTGGAAATTTCCGAGGATGGCACCGGTTTCGATATATGCGTCGTGAGACTTGCGGTAATACAGCAATGTCATTTAATGCATTTACGCACAAAGGTAACGGGAACGCCCATGTAACTGCGCCCAATTTGGGAATGAATATCTCGAAACTGCAGTCATCCTGAAAATTCGTTTTAAGTGTACACACCTTGCGAACTCATCGGCTACAAGTAAATGGCAATTTGTGCCTTAAAGTGAATAATTAAAACCTTATTTAATGATTTTTGAAATATTCGATTATGCATTTCGATTTCTAGTTTAAGTTATCTCCGCCTCCTTAATTAGCCCAGTTCAATGACCAGAATTATGCTTTCTGCCATACCCGATTAAGAAAAAAATCTGTATGGTGTAACGAAAACAGTTATTAGTGTACATCAACCTTCAGCCCACTGTGTCACAAAGTTCTGCTCCTAGCAGTAGAACAATTATAGATGTTGTCATTAACCAACACAACGTCGAATTTGACATTTGCGGGCACGTACACGCACGCACGCAGACGCGCAAGCACATTGTGTTGGTACGGCTCGTGACACAACTTGTAATTTGTTGTTTTAGGAACAGCTAGTAGCAATATTGTGTGATCAATGTCAACATAAAATTTGTTCTCTGCAGAACACCATTACATTTTCCACCACAAGGCAGCCATGGAGGATGTGTTCCTTCGCGTGCATGCCCTTCTTTCAGCGCTATTAAACAAAACTCCCCGTCGCCGGCAAACCTTTTTTATAAATAAGCGGGTGCGCTCAAAGAAACAAGGGGCTGTGAACATCCCCTCCCCCCTACGGGGTCTCTAGGGAAATCACTGGTTACGACGATGACGACTACGCCATGGTGAGAGTCGGATTAGAAGTTAGAATGACAACGTTGGAACGACCGCTACGCATCAGGACAACTTTATGAGGACGAGTGCATGACGACGATTGTATGACGACTACGCAATGACGATGACACAACGACATGAAGAAAATGGGATGAACGACGACGGTATGATGACGACGGGAGACGAGAACACGATGGCGAAGCTGGTGCGATGACGAAGCAACGACCACGACGGCCTCACGACCGCGACGACACACGTGCTGGGTAGCAGACAATTTAACGGGGTCGGCGTGAGAGGATAGCTAGAGACATAAATAGATAGATAGATGGATAGATGTATAGATAGAGCTCAAGGTGGCCGAAATAGGGAAAGAATGCTAATTGCAATAAATGGTGAACAAACAGCTTGAGAGGACCTCGCCTTACTCGCCGACAGACTCGTCGGCGGGACGGTTGTCCACAGCAAAACCACAAGTCCATACACTGTAAGAAGACAAAGACAAAGTGTATGCGAGTCAGAACGCTATTTCTCTATGTCAGCTGTTTTCTCCTGGTTTCTGTGTATATCTCCGAAGAGCCACCATGGATTCTGGCACGGATGCAAGCTGACATTCCTGCGCCTCTACCGGGGAGGGCGCGTTCATTGCTGCCTACGTCTAGGTGGTGGACCGGCCTGCAGAAGGACACCGACGGTGAACATACCAGTGTCTATTCGCTCAGCAGTGAGAACTTCTGCGATGGCAACTTTCAGCGTCATAACTATTTTAGGGTGCTAAATAACACATAGCGCATACGAGGAGACAACAGGACAGAGCACCACATACAACTGCTTTATTTATACTAAAAACTCATACATTGTAAAATGGCTTATTAGAACTAGAAGAAGCGCAGCGGCGATAGTCAAACGAGGACACAGCTTTCAAGCACAGACATACGAACAGACAAACAAAGAACTTTTATTTTGGTGCTGAGAAGACGATGAGCGTCCCCGTTAGGGGGCATCGTCTGCGGGCCGCACCCACGACGGAGTCTCTCGGTGATCTCGCGGGCTCTCTGGACAGCCCTGAGCTGCTCTTCCTTGGCGGAGCTGGTGACGAGCCGGAGCCAGTCTTCCTCCGAAGAGGGAGACCCTGAGCTCCCGCGCAAATCTAGGCACTGCCAGAGCATGTGTTTAAGAGTGCACCTTGGATGTCCGCAGCGCAGACAGCCCGGATCGATGCCTTCTATACATTTTGAATAAATAAATGGAGACGGATACGTCTCTGTCTGCAGCAATCGTAGGGTGATTGCCTGTGGTCTGCTTAAGTGTGGGTGTGGAAGCAGAAATTTCCGACGCCCCAGTTGATAGTGCTTGCAGACCTCGTTAAAAGCGAGGAGAGGGTCCCTTTGCCACTACCCTCCCCCTGCCTCCCCCTGCCTCCGATTGCCCACTCCCGGCGCGGCGAGTGAGACCTCGCGCCTGGGAGTGTGCAAGTTCGCTGGCGCTGGGGACGGCTTCATGAGCATCGCTGCCCATGTGACTGGGGAACCAGATTAAGTGCTCTTTGCCTGTCCAAGATGCAGCAGAGAGAACGCGAGCGGCTTCCTTGCATACCCGAGCTTTTCATGAATGCTATGGTCTCACTAGGGTCATACGCACTAGCGTCCTAGCGTCTCTCTTCGTGACAATTACCCCGGGAGTGATAAAGGAGCCGTCCGGCGACCTAACAGCTCGTCAGGGTGACCTAATCGTAGTATGTCTTGAGGCAGTCGACATGGACAATGTCTCGTTCACGATGGCGCAGGTCCGAGATGGTTCAGCTGGTTCGATTACATAGCTCACGGGAGAAGCGAGTTCGACGATGCGGTAAGGGCCTTCATACTTCAGAAGTAGTTGCGATGAGAGGCCAGGGGTCGTGAATGGGTCAGAGAGCCACACAAGCCCGCCAGGAAGCAAGGCGAGCGCGGAAGTTGAGTCACCGCGATTGCTCTACTGGCGCTCTTGGTCGTTGTAAGTATTCCGTGAAAATGCCGTGAGATCGCGGCATTCTTTAGCATGCCTTGCACTGACAAATATGTGAGCCCTTGGATGCATCCAGCCGGTATGGTAAAATTGTATCGATGGTGTGCGACTGGGTCGACCGTACAGTAAGACAAAGGGCGAAAACCCAGTGGTGCTTTAAGTAGCGGTGTTGTACGCGCAGGTTACGAAGGGCACAATGGCGACCCAGTTCGTGTGGTCGGGGGTGACTTAATATAGATCAAAAAAGTTTGCGGACCACGGGATCTCAGAAAACGCTAAATACCCAGCAGCCTTTAAAAGTAGTCAGTAAAACTGTACACCACAATGTTGTTCGCATATACCAGTAGAAGCTGGAAATGCAGGCTGCCTTTTCAGGCTGCAGAGATATTCAGCTTTTTGTCAGATCCCTTGGTCCATAAACTTTTTTGGTCGATAGTACATTGACAGCAAGTCTCCGAGCGTGCGCTTGAAGCGTTCTGTAACGCCATTGATTGGAGGGTGGTGCGCCGTAGTTGTGCGATGAACACATGACAGTCTTTGAGAATGGCTTCAACTACTTCCGACAGGAAGACACGTACGCCATCACTGAACAATTCCTGGGGTGGACCATGCCGCAGGATGAATTGGCGAAGCAGGAATGAGGCAACATCGCGCGCTGTAGCTGCTGAGAGGGCGGCAGTTTCGGCGTGTCGTGGGATGTGATCTACTCCCACAATGGCCCCAGCGGTTACCAGCCGAGATCAAGAGAAGTGGTCCATACAAATAGATTCCAACGCGCCCGAACGGCCGGGTAGGGCAGGGTACTGGCGGCAGACAAGCTGGCGAGAGTTGGGGTGAAGATTTCCGGCGCTGACAGTCGGGGCAGGAGCGAACGAACTTTTGAACGCAGTTGTACATCCCTCTCCAGTATTAGCGCTGTCGAAAGGGCTGGTAGGTTTTGAACACTCCCGAGTGTGTGCACTGTGGACTGACGTCAAAGGATGCGCATTTTTCGAAGTGCAGACTGCGAGGAACTGCTAACAATCACTGGCGCCGTCTACGGTATAACTGCGTTGGTGAAGCAGCTTTTCGCGAACCCAGAAATGGAGAGCCTGACGACGCAGTGTGCGAGTGGTTGATTGGGATGATGGATCCGCAAGCAAGTCTATAATCGAGTCAATCCACGGGTTCGTGCGCTGTTCGGAAGCGATAGTCTCGAGGTCGATGGAAGAAACAGCGAGCAGGGATAGTGAGGAGCAGGCATTGTCGTCAGTCAAGGGAGAGCGTGAGAGGGCGTCGGCGTCAGAATGTTTGCGTCCGTTGCCGTACAGCACGCGGATATCGTAGTACTGCAGGCGAAGTGCCCAGCGGGCAAGGCGACCTGAAGGATCCTTCAATGACGACAGCCAACATAGTGCATGGCGGTCCGTGACGACACCAAATAGGTGGCCATACAAAAAAATTGTCGCAGTTTCACCCGAAAGGCGAAGCATCAGAAATGGAGAGCCTGACGACGCAGCGTGCGAGAGCAATTTTGCTATCAATTGCGATAGCAAAATTAGTAGAGAGCTATACGGAGTAAGGATAGTAGTTTGATTAGCTGTATAAACTTGGACATGCAGCAGCACCAGCAACGCGCAGAACTGTTGTCGACGCCGTCGGCGTTTATATATATATATATATATATATATATATATATATATATATATATATATATATATTGTGGGCATTTATTGTGCACTTCTTCATCATCTGTTCATTATCATCATCATGCGTGTGCCCCTCATCTTCATCGCGCGTGCGCGCGCATCATCGTCAGAGTGGACTGTCGAAGGATGTTCAGGCTGGTTGTGGACGTCGCCCTTCTTCGCCGTGTCGTCTCTCGGGCTCAATAAAGGTCCAACCTTAATGTGACGTCACAATATATATATATATATATATATATATATATATATAGACACGTATACATGTTTAACTTGCACCGGTGGCCGATTTCCACAGGCTAACAAATATTAAACGTTATCGCTCGGCGCAGGGCGAAACTTCCGATACAGGCGCGCCCTAAAAAAATTATAAAATTTTTTAGGGCGCGCCCTAAAAAAAGATATTATTTTTTTAGGGCGCGCCTGTATCAGAAGTTTCTAGAACGCTATCGATCCTTCTTTCCGTTGTCTGTTTTCACCGACGCTTATGTTATCCGATTGTATGACCGAAGCCAATTGTCTAGAACTTTCTGGAAGACACGCGGCCACCAGGGAATAGTCTGGAACATTCGATGACTATTATATAAAAGCCGACACATTTCGCCGCTGAAAAGGTTTTCGACGATCGCCGATTCTGTTCGCCGTTATCGTTGTGCTTTCAGTGTAGCTTCCTTTTGTGGGCACAGGTTTGCCCAATAAACAACCAGTTTCGTCATACACAGTGTTACGACTGTTTTCTTCACTGTCACTACTACGTGACATCTGGTGGAGGTGCTAGTTCGTTCATACACCGAACGCCCCCGCAAAGCCGCGATCCAAGTCCGAAACCAGAGGACAACGCCAACGTCGCCAAGGACCAGCGAGCTAGCCGTAGGCAGCAACGACTTCTACCAGAGTACGGAGTTCTTCCCGAGAAGACCACAGCGATCAAGGTCAAGTCAACGACCCCAATGGCAGCCCCAGTGTCCCCATCGTGATGCAACAACCTCGGGAGCCACCGATCTTCCGTGGATCATCGGCTGAAGACCCTGAAACCTGGCTGGAGACATACGAGAGGACCGCGACGTTCAACAAATGGAGCGACGACGACAAGCTGCGCCATGTCTATTTTTCGTTGGATGTTAGAGAGACCACCCTGGTGACCTGGGACCTATTTCCTGAGAACTTCCTGAGAACCTTCACGAGTGTCGTACGAAAGGAAAGGGCTGAAGTTCTCTTAGAAACCAGAGTTCAGTTGCTGAACGAGAACATCGCGATTTTCACGGAGGAGATGACTCGCCTCTTCCGCAATGCCGACCCCAACATGTCTGAAGAAAAGAAAGTTCGGTTCTTGATGCGCGGTGTCAAAGAGCAACCATTCGCCGATTGATGCGCAACCCGCCCAAGACTGTCGCAGAATTCGTTTCGGAGGCCACAACGATCGAAAAGACGCTTGAAATGTGCGCCAGGCAATACCACCGCCGTGCCCTGACCAACTACGCCGAAGCTCAAACTCTAGGCGCCTACGACCTGCGAGAGACGATCAGAGCGGTATTACGGGAAGAGTTACAGAATTTATGTCCAAGGTCGCCGCCTCAAGTGGCCTCGATCGCTGACATAGCTAAAGAAGAGGTTCAGCGGTCACTGGAAGTGCCTGAAGTTCCGGCATCGCCTCAACCACAACCGGAAGCGATGACCTATGCCGCCGTCGCCCGCCGTCAAGGACCCCCTCCGTGCTCGCGCTAGGGCCCCGTAACGCCGCAGTTCCGTCGTACAGCGCCACCGCCAGCACGCCCGCCCGTCGCCTAGCGCAGCTAGCCGAGAAAGACGGACATTTGGCGCGCCCCCGACCACCGCCCGCTCTGCTATCACTGCGGGGAAGCCGGCTATGTGTACCGCCGATGCCCATACCGCGAGATGGGCCTACGAGGGTTCGCCGTCAACGCGCCACCTCCACAGCTTGGCGAGCGGCCACGCCAGGACGCAGTGGAGACCCCGACGTGCTTCGCGTTCGCCATCGCCGGGACGCTACCTGCCGCCGCAGCGCCGACCATACACTGGCCCAGCCCGGGGCAGGTCCGTGAGCCTCTATCCGGGAAACTGAAAGCAGCAACCGATGGAGGTGAGGTTGCTGTACGACGCAATGCCGAAGATCCTCCGCCGCGCACGTAGAAGATTCGCGAATCATCACGACGACATATAAGCACGCCGCCTAGCAACAGCTTTGATCACACTTCGCCGCCGAAAGATGACCTTCCGACGCGACGTAGCAGCAGCAGAGTAAGCCGACGCAGCCGTGGTCCGACGCCACGACTTAACCGCAACGCCAAACGACGGTCTACTGACCTAGACGAGCTAATCGATGGTCATTGCGTTACCGCTTTCGTCGAACTGGAGCCGACTAAACATCAGTTACCATGCCTTAAATGTGCTTGAAGATCAAGTCACTGTTCCGCCTCGCTCCAACGTAATCATTTCCGTCGGTACCGAAGTATCTGCAGACATGGAGGGCATCGTCGAGGGCGATCATCACTTACTGCTCGACCGTGAAATTTGCGTCGCTAGAGGCAAAGCGCAGCTACGCGAAGGGAAGGCAAGAGTGATGCTCACTAACTTCAGCCACGAGTACAAGCACATTAACAAAGGCACCACGGTCGCCTACATCGACGAAATAGTACAAGCTAGCAGTGCTTTCGCCTTCACGGATTCCAGCGCATCTGCAACGACGACTGTAGTATCTGAAGCAGCTTTTGACGTCAATCAGAACCTTACCATGCATAAGAGAGAACAGCTAAAAGCCCTGCTCCTCCAATACAAGGACTGCTTGTCGTCCTCATCAAAAATTCGACAAACCCCTGTCGCCAAGCACCGCATCATAACCGACGAATATACCCGCCCACTTCGTCAGAGCCCGTATCGAGTCTCGGCGCGTGAACGCGAGGCCATAAGGCAACAAGTCGACGAAATGCTACGCGACATCATCCAGCCGTCCAAGAGTCCGTGGGCTTCCCCCGTTGTGTTAGTGAAGAAGAAGGAGGGTACGCTACGTTTCTGCGTTGATTACCGTCGCCTCAACAAAATCACGAAGGACGTATACCCTCTCCCACGGATTGACGACACTTTGGATCGACTCGACAACGCAAAGTATTTTTCGTCGATGGACCTCAAAACCGGCTACTGGCAAATCGAAGTCAGCGAGAGGGACCGGGAGAAGACTGCCTTTATAACACCCGACGGACTGTTCGAGTTCAAGGTCATGCCGTTTAAGCCCCAACCAGACGTACGCGCTAGAACGCGTCCGCAGGCGCCGTGCGCCTGAGAGAGATCGTGGTTGTGAGGAGGAAGAGGCGCTATTTTCTGCCTCTTCCTCTTCACAACCACAATCTCTCTCAGGCGCACGGCGCCTGCGGACGCGTTCCAACGCGTACGTCTGGTTGGGGCTTTAGTCTTTGCTCGGCGCCTGCCACTTTCCAACGCGTCATGGATCCAACGCGTCATGGATACTGGCAGGCTTGAAGTGGCAGACTTGCCTCGTCTGTTTGGACGACGTAGTTGTGTTTGCCTCAAGCTTCGAGGAACACCTCCGGCGCTTTAAAACAGTTCTTCAAGCAATCAAGACCTCCGGACTCACGTTGAAACCAAAAAGTGCCGCTTCGCATACGAGGAGCTATTGTTCTTGGGCCCCGTCATGAACAAGTCTGGAGTGTGCCCTGACCCACAGAAAACGGCGGCCATCACTGACTTTCCTCCGCCCGCCGACAAGAAGGCAGTGCGTAGATTTCTTGGACTGTGTTTCTATTACAGGCGCTTCGTCAAAGACTTTTCACGGATCGCCGAGCCGCTGACGTACCTCACGAAGGCCGACGTCAAGTTCAAGTGGGAGACGCCGCAAGTCGAAGCATTTGAAGAACTGAAGCGACGCCTGCAATCACCGCCAATACTTGCGCATTTCAACGAAAACGCTGATACCGAAGTCTACACCAACGCAAGCGACGTAGGACTCGGCGCCGTGCTTGTGCAGAGGACTGATGGACTAGAAAGGGTTGTTAAGTTACGCTAGCTGGTCGCTATCGAAGGCGGAAGCAAATTAGTCCACAACAGAAAAGGAGTGCCTCACCATCATCTGGGCTACATCAAAGTCTCGCCCATACCTCTATGGCAGGCCCTTCAAAGTTGTCAGCGACCACCACACCTTGTGTTGGCTAGCTAACTTGAAGGATCCTTCAGGTCGTCTCGCACGATGGATTCTGAGACTTCAAGAATTCGACATCACCGTCGTTTACAAGTCCGGGCGAAAGCACTCAGACGCCGACTGCTTGTCTCGCGCCCCCGTCGAACCGCCGCCACAGGACGACCAGGATGACGATACTTTCTTGTGACCCATCAGTGCCGACTAATTTGCCGAACAACAGCGACCCGACCCGGAACCAAGAAGCCTTGTAGACTACCTGGAAGGCAAGACCGTCATTGTGCCAAAGGTGTTCGGGCGAGGATTGGCGTCGTTTTTCTTGCAAAACGACATTCGTTTAAAGACGAACTTCTCGCCTCTTCGAGCCAACTTCCTCCTCGTGGTACCCTCAGCATTGCGTCCAGAGGTTCTGCAAGCTCTCTATGACGACACATCGGCTGGACACCTCGGTTTTTCCCGCAGGCTCGCGAGGATACTAGAAAAATACTACTGGCCTCGCCTCTCTGCCGACGTCGCCCATTACGTAAGGACATGCCGAGACTGTCAGCGACGGAAAACACCACTGAAAAGGCCAGCCGGACTTCTACAGCCGATCGAACCACTTCGCCGACCGTTCTAGGAGATCGGGATGGACTTATTGGGGCATTTTCCAACGTCGACGTCCGGGAATAAATGGATCGTCGTAGCTACGGTATAACTCACCCGCTACGCCGAAACAAAAGCCTTGCCCAAAGGCACTGCCGCTGAGGCAGCCCGATTCTTCGTTGAGAACATCCTCCTGCGTCACGGTGCCCCAGAAGTCCTCATCACCGACAGAGGTACGGCCTTTACGGCAGAACTAACTCAAGCCATCCTGCGATACAGCCAGACAAGCCATCGACGGACCACCGCCTATCACCCGCAGACGAATGGCCTCACCGAGCGCCTAAATAAGACCATCGCCGACATGCTAGCAATGTACAACGACGTCGAACACAAGACGTGGGATGCCATCTTTCCGTACGTGACCTTCGCATACAACACAGCCGTGCAAGAAACGACGCACATGGCGCCCTTCAACCTGGTCTACGGAAGGAACCCGGCAACTACGCTTGACGCCATGCTACCGGACGTCACCGACGAAGAAAAAAATTTCACAGTTTCGCCCTAAGGGCGAAGCAATGAATGCGATAGCAACACAGCAATCTGACAGGAAGTAAGGTGAGCGGCTTTGGTAGCAATATGAATTGTAGTAAACATGAGCTGATTAAGTAAGCAGTTGTGCTGCGGCGTAAGTAGACCGACATGAAGAGAGACTCGATGACCACGAGAAGGCGCGTGTGAAACGGTGGTGTTGATGAGAAGCGCTTCCCGTGGGCAGCGCGTGCGAAGGGACACACCTGTAGCGCTGCACTGCCGATCCGGGCAGCATTGCATGTGTAGCGTGCGTTGGAAAATGTGGCCCGACTATTACTAACTGAATGAACAAGCGTGGTGTGAGCGCGCACAAGCAAACATAAATAGATCACACTGAATGACCGCAGACAACGACTGTCAAAACGCTGGCAGCAAACGCATATACGTCGCAGCGGGCGAAGGTACGTGCGGTCTATCGCTTCAACGGAAACTGAGCGGCGAATGCACAGCGCATAGAAAAGGTCAGAGCCGTGTGTAGATAAGAGACAGTGCGGCCGGCGATCGACGAGCGCGGTTGTTGGCAGAGTAGAAGTGCGCCCCCCCCCCTCCCCCCCCCCCGCTCCCTCCGGCGCTGCCGTCCCGCTTCCTTGCTTGCGTGTGGGAGATTGAGTGGGAAGTTCCCCTTGCGCCCGGTTGCAAGATAGGCCTTTGGTGCCGGAGCGCAGCGTCACCCCGCCTCCCTCCCTCCCTCCCATGCCCCCACGCGCGCCGGTCGCGTTTGCTTTCCGCCGTGCGTGCGCTCTCCGTGATAGCGCGCGTCCCCCGCACGCTACCGCTCGGGCATACGGCGCGCGGCGATGATGTTATCTATACGGAACCTCACGGCGACGGCGACGCCGACGGCAGAAATCCAGTTTATGTGTCCATATAATTGCTATCGCAATAAAATGTCGACGTTGCCACCTATTTGCAGCGTGCTGAAGAAGGACGACAGCTCGCCCGCTTGCGCCTGAAGAACCAGCAGAGGACCAACAGCCGACACTAGAATTGTCGACGACGCTACGTCGAGTACCAGCCCGGCGACCGTGTTTGGGTATGGACTACGATACGCCGACGCGGACTTAGCGAGAAACGTTTCCGTCGCTATTTCGGACCCTATAAGATCATCCGACGTATTGGCGCACTGGACTGTGAGGTCGTTCCAGGCGACATTTCGCTATCACAGTGACGCCACGCACGACCTGAAGTCATCCGTGTGGTGCGTCTTAAGCCTTTCTACGCCCGCTGACGAGCTTAGGTACTTTGTTATTTTTTTTCTTTATTACGCTTCGTTTTGTTTTCGCTTTCGCGTTTGTTTGTAGCATCGGGACGATGCTTTTTAAGAGGAGGGTATTGACACGTATACATGTTTATCTTTCACCGGTGGCCGATTTCCACCGGCTAACAAATGGTAAACGTTATCGCTCGGCGCAGGGCGTGCCTGTATTTGAAGTTTCCAGAACGTTATCGATGTTTCTTTCCGTTGCCTGTTTTTACCGACGCTTATGTTATCTGATTGTATGACCGAAGCGAATTGTCTAGAACTTTCTGGAAGACACGCGGGTACCAGGGAATAGTCTGGAACATTCGATGACTCATGTATACAAGCCGACGCGTTTCCCCGCTGAAAAGATTTTCGATGATTGCCGACTGTGTTCGCCGCTATCGTTGTGCTTTGAGTGTAGCTTGCTTTTGTGGGCACAGGTTCACCCAATAAACAACCAGTTTCGTCATACACAGTGTTACGACTGTTTTCTTCACTGTCACTACTATGTGACAATATATATATTGCGAGACAGCTGATCAACCTCGACGGTTTATTATGCAGCCCGCGCGCTGAAGAGAATGACGCTGGCCATGATGACTATATACAGATGAAGAAGATGAAGGGGTAATGTAATGCTCACACAATTACCCCGCGCATGGAAGCGGCCAACCTGGCCGCTGGCTATGGCGACGAACGACGTATGAAAGGCTTTAAACGTGAAACATGCACAATCTCTGTGGCACGGCAGCGGCCGTCCAAAGGCGTAACAACGGGAGTGACACGATAGTTAACTGGCGAAGTCTGTTCCTGAACAGCGTAGGGCCCGACAAAACGGCACTGAAATTTCTCGCATAAGTCAGGAACGCGAACTGGAGTCCACAGCAACACTTTGTCTCCAGGCTGGAAGGAAACGACACGGTACGATGCATCATAGCCAGTTTTGCAGTCTTGTTGACTGGCGTCGGTGTTGAGGCGAGCGTGTTGGTGACACTGGGCAATGCGCGAAACAAATTGCTCACACATTGATCTGGACGAGGGCACGCGGACGCCAAAGAAAGAGACGTCGAGGACAGTGATCGGTTGATGACCATACACAAGGAAAAAGGGTGAGTACCCCGTTGTGCGTTGGACGGCCGTGTTGTAAGCGAGGGTGACGAATGGGAGAATAACATCCCAATTGGTGTGGTCAGGGTTGATGTACATTGAAATCATGTCAGACAGCGTAAGATGAAAGCGCTCTGTGTGTACATTGAAATCATGTCGGACAGCGTAAGATGAAAGCGCTCTGTGAGGCCATTAGTTTGAGGGTGTGTCACAAAAGAGCGCGTAATCCAAGCACGCGCCGCGTGTCACACAAGACAGCGAAAGAATGCGCCGGCCCCGCGGCAGCTTCAACAGAGGGGGAGAGCGTCTAGAAGTCTAGAAGAACCTCGACGAAGCGACATTAACCGGAGAGGGAGAGAGAGAGAGCACACGGGCGCGCCGAGACACCTTCTCACCCGGCGAGTCGAGAGAGATAACTACAGCGTCAGCGCGCGCCAACAGCATGAGTCATCATCACCCCGCCCCTTGACAAAGCTCCGACAGCAGCGGTCGAAGGCACGAGAAAAGACTCGACGTTTCCCAAGCTTTGGCCATGCTACGTTATCACGACTCCGACAGGAAGGTTCGAGAACGCCTGTGGAGGCTATATAAGCGCCGTGCGAGAATCGTTCAGTGGAATTTAGTGGAGTTCAAGGAGTACAGTCCGCACCGGTGAAGTGATGTAACGTGAAGACCGAGCATCTGCGGAAGTGGATTCCCCGGCAAGCTAGGCTGCGATCTTGTACGCGTTCCAAAATGGAACGGAGGCGTTCCGTTCCATCGAGCCGCACACGATTGGTCAATTTCAACCGCGACGTTCAAATTGACCAATCGTGTGCGGCTCGATGGAACGGAACGCCTCCGTTCCATTTTGGAACGCGTACAAGATCGCGCCCCTAGTCGACGAGTTCATCGAGCGTCTGCATTTCCGTAAGAAGTTCTTTCTTCGAGATTTGCCCGAGCTACGCCGAGATCGTCTGACTCCAAGACCAACCAGCACGGTGAATACGATTGGACACTTAGTGTTCCTATTCCTTTTGTACTTTACGTGTTGGACTCTTAGTGCTTGTCGTGAATTATTTTCTGGTGTTTGTTAATGCCCATCTGATTTGTACTGTGTTGTCTAGCCTAAGTGTGCAAGTGTGTGTGTAACTGCCTTGTGTGAAGAATATAATTTTGTTGTGTTTTGACAATTCTGGGCTCTGACTCGGTCTTTGGACAGCAACCGGCGATCGCTGGTGCATCAGAGGGCCCATTCTTAATTGTCCTTGCTTTCGTGGGATTATTTTCGGAAGCTGATAAGTCGGCTTTGGAATTTGGTCCGGCGTCTGCACCTCGTTCACGAGGTCTGTGACAATATTTCTGGCGTCCGCGACAAGGACCTTTCTGGTGCAAATTGTGTGTCCATAGTAGGGAGAAAGAGCCTAGGTTCGTTTACGTTGCTATTGTAAACGATTTTGAGTGTTGCATCACGTTTCGCTAACTTGCGTGCAGAGAACAGTTCGATTGTTGAAACCTAGGCAGATATTTTTTGCACGCGGCTAGATTTTTGAAGGGCATTATGAATCTCGAGAAATTAGTTGCCCTTGGTGAGAAGATGGGTCTTTCCTGAGCGGAACTACGGAATTGGATTAGCCAGAAGGAAAAAAGAAGCTTTAGAAAGAGAGAGAGAGAGCCTAGCGGCCGAAAGGGCCGAAGAAGAAAGAGAAGCAAAGGAGAGAGAAAGAGAGGCGATGGAGCGAAAAGAAGAAAGAAAAAGCGAAGGAGCGACAGATCAGAGAACAAAGAGAAGCTGAAATAGCTGAAAGAGAAAGAGAAAGACAGCATGAGTTAGAACCCGAACGACTTCGTTTGCAGCAGCGCACAAACGCTCCCTCTCAGGCAAGAGTAGATAGCACTGAAAGGGAAGACACTACCTTCCGTCTGAACCCAAGCAAGCTGCTTGTGGCATTCGATAAAAGAAAAGATGAGCTGGATACTTATTTGCATAGATTTGAGACAGTTGCTAAAAGCCAGAATTGTCCAGAGGATCAGTGGGCCACTGCATTAAGTACGTGTTTGAGTGCAGAAGCACTTAGTGTGTACGGTATGCTGACGCCAACCGATGCCTCTAATTATGGAGAGGTGAAAGCCGCTTTACTGAAGAGATTTAGGTTAAGGCTTCCGAGATATGTTTATAGAGCACTGCACGGGCTCGGGCTTACCCAAAAGCCCGGGCCCGGCCCGGCCCGTGGGCCGGGCCGGGCCGGGTAGAGCAGTTTTTTCACGGGCTCGGGCCGGGCTCGGGCACGGCGTGTGCTTTTTGACCCGGGCCCGAGCCGGGCTCGGGTTTTTTGACGCGGTCCAGGGCCGGGCTCGGGCTTTCTGGTGGTGTGCATGTAACGTGCAGCGAGTTAATCTCGGGCGTCTCAACTCTGAAAAACATGTATTTTTCGGTCTCGGGCCGGGTTCGGGTCAGTTTCGAGCCAGGCTCGGGCCGGGCTCGGGCCTAAGGTAAAGGGGTGGCGGGCCGGACCGGGCGGGTAACGTAGATTATTTCCGGGCCCGGGCCGGGCCCGGGTCTCACCATAAAAGTTCTGATCGGGCTCGGGCGGGCCGCCCAACATAAAAACGGGCCCGGGCCGGGCTCGGGCTGAAAAAATCGGCCCGTGCAGTGCTCTATCTGTTTAGGACTGGAAAACCTGCCGATGGCGAGACTGCCACGCAATTCGGCGTGCGGCGCAGCCGCTATTTTGATAGGTGGACCGAACTTTCAGAGACTGCACAGGAATACGGTGCGCTTAGAGAGCTTCTGATCAAGGAGCAATTTCTCATCAGTTGCCACCCGAGCCGGTCACTCTATCTGAAAGAAAGGAAAGCTAAATCGCTTCAAGATATCTTGGAATTGGCAGACCAATTCTTGGAACCACAGGGAGGCACAAATCTCTCCAAGGAAGCAAGAGAAAGGCAGAAGGCAGGGAGGTTAACCAGGATAACGTCCGGTTGGCTACCCTACACCGGGGGAATGGGAAGAGGGAACACAAAGATGACAAGGAAAGAGAGAAAGGAAATGAGCGGTTAGTTCGCTGACGCGTGTGTTAGTCCACTAATAGTCACAGACGTTGACACAAGCCCGTCGTCCTCAAAAAGCACAAAAGTGCCCTCACCGCTTTATGGGCCGACGAGCGATGGGGGCGGTGTTCCAGCAGCACCTGTACGGAAAGCGTCCGATTGTCCAGTTTTTTTAACGCGTTAGCAAGTTCTTGTCTTTCTTGGGCATATCGTGGACAGTGGCACAGCAGGTGGTTAATAGTTTCGTCGGTGCCGCAGACCTCGCATGCTGCACTGTCGGTCACTCCAATTAATGTAGAGTATGACTTTGTGAAGGCAACTCCTAACCAAAGGCGACAGAGAAGCGAAGCTTCACGTCGAGGAAGTCCGAATGGAGGTCGGAGTTGCAGTGAGGGGTTTAATTGATACAGTCGTGTAAGTCGTAGGCTTGGCGAGTTCCACTCGGTCAGTGAGAGACTGCGTGCCAGGTGTCGAAGCTGCCTTGCGGCGCCTGTCCTCGAAATAGGAATTGGAACGCTGAGCTCTTGGTGTGATGTGCGAGCAGCGTTGTCTGCGGAATCATTGCCACTGATTCCACAATGACCAGGTACCCATTAAAATACAACCTCGTGGCCTTTATGTTGGACGTGATGGTGAAGTTTCACGGTTTCGTATGTCAACTGCTCATGACAGCCGCGTCGGAGAACTGACTGCATGCACTGTAAGGCCGGTTTTGAGTCTGAAAACACAGCCCATTTTGTAGGGCTTTCAGAATCAATGAATTCTAGTGCACGATGCAGAGCCGTTAGTTCTGCCGCCGTTGAGGTCGTGACATGCGATGTCTTGAACCACAGTGTTATTCCTCGTGTTGGTATAACCACCGCACCACCAGAACTGGACGACGTAGTCGATCCATCGGTATAGATGTGCACGTGGTTGCTGTACTTTTCATGCAAGAGGAGTAAGCTCAGTTGTTTTAGAGCAGGGGCCGGTACATCTGACTTCTTCTGTAGTCCTGGAATCGTTATATGTACTTGTGGACGGCTCAAGCACCACGGAGGAAGCACTGGCTTGGCCGCAGGTGCGTACCCTGAAGTAATTCATGCACGATGTGCACTGACAGTAGCGCTAAATGTCGAGCAGGTCCTTTCAGCAGTGAGGCTCGCCAGGTGGTGGGAATGGGTCCTTGCATAGTGTCTGAGATGCGTACGCATTGTCTCAACGGTAATGTGCGTCGTGATTGGATAATCCTGGGCAATGGCAATGGTTTCAGACGTTGACGCACTGCGTGGTAGGCCAACACATATCTTAAGGGCTTGGGCTTGAATGCTTTGAATCGTACGGAGGTTAGTCTTGCAGGTGTTGGATTTTGCAGGCAGGCTGTACCGCAGGAATCCAACGAACAACACCATGTACAGCTGTAACATGCCGTGTATGGATACGCCCCAACTTTTTCCTGCAAGGAACCTGATCAGGTGACAGCAGACAGGCGCTTTTTCACGTAATTCACGTGCGGAGTCCAAGACAGGTCTCTGTCAATTACGACTCCCAGGAACCTGTGACTTCTGCTGTATGGTATAAGTTGTCTGTTAATTGATATTCCGTAAGCAGAGATTGGCTTCCTGGTGAATGCCACCATTGCGCACTTTCCACATGAAATTTCAAGTCCTTGTTGACGAAGGTAGCAAGATGTCATTGTGGCTGCCTTCTGAAGCCGAGTGCGAAGCTGAAGTCGTGTTACACCTGATGCCCAAATGCAGATGTCGTCCGCATAGATGGAAAGTCGTACGCTGCTTGGCAGGTTGTCAACTAATCCAATGAGGGTTAGATTGAAAAGCGTCGGGCTAAGCACTTCGGCTTGAGGCACTCCTCGGCTACCGTAATGCTCGGATGTCGGGCCATTTTCAGTGTGCACGTAGAATGATCTTCTCTGTAAGTAGCTGCAGACCCACATATATATCTTACCACCAAGTCCTACTGCTTCTAACGCGCCGAGGATGGCTTCATGGGTGACATTATCATAAGCCCCTTTAGCATCTAGAAACAGAGGAGTAGATAGTCGTTTACAGGCCTTCTGGTGTTGCGCAAATGTTACCAAGTCAACAACGTTGTCTGTTGACGAACGGCCACGCCTGAATCCGGTCATAGCGTCTGGGTAGATTTCATAGTACTCTAAGTACCATTCCAGACGTGTTAAAATAATTCTTTCCATTATTTTTCCAACGCAACTTGCAAGTGCGATAGGACGGTATGAGGAAATGTCCAAAGGCGACTTGCCAGCTTCTGAGAAGTGGAATGAGGCAACTTGACTTCCATTCCTGCGGAACCGTACCCGTCTGCCAGGAGTCGTCGTATAGGAGCAAGAGTGCCTTCCGAGCTTGGTCTCCTAGGTTACACAGGGCACGGTACGTAATGCCGTCAGGTCCTGGCGCTGAAGAACGCCTGCACAAAGCCAGCGCAGCTTCTACAGGTTTTCCCGCTCAATTTAATCCAAGCGCCACCGAAAATAATCCAGGCGCCAGCCAGTTTAATCTGAGCGCCAGCATTTTTAATCCAAGGGCCAGCAATTTAATCCAGGCGCCACCACATTTAATCCCAGCGCCATCCGAATTAATCCGCGTGCCAACTGATTTAATCCTTGCGCCAGCTATTTTAATCCAAGTGCCACTCATTTTAATCCCGGTGCCAGTCAGTTTACTCCTCTTGGCAATTGATTGAGGAACGAATAATTCTTGCAAGAGAAATCGTACCAGGCGTCACGAATGCCGTCTATTAATTGACGTCATCACTGTATTGGTGTCAGCACTAATCTAGCACAGATTCCACGCATCAGTTTCGTCATGGCTGCTTCAATCACTTAAGTGTACTTTTATATCACTCATTTCCTTCCTTTTCGAGTCGCGTTTCCGAGTGACAAGAGTGACTCACATAAGTGAGTCACCATCGCGACACACATTGCGCTACTCGTGTTGTATCATGACATGCAATTTCCTTCTCTATCGTAACGCATATTGATCGAAATAGATTGCAAGGGTAAAACGTTGCTCACCATTACTCAGCCACTTATCACTAAGTGACGCATGAGAACTCACTAGCTAGTACTTTAGCACGCACTCCTATACTCCCGACATGCATATCAAACGAAATGGTTCTGAGACGATTACCGCCTGTTGTTGAGTTACATGATTAAGTGACTAGTGACTCACTCGACGTCCACCACCGTCGCTCCCAAGCTTCGCTCTGCTAACCTGCCGACATCCATATCAAACGAAATGGTTTTCAAAGGGCAACATCCTGCTCACTATCACCCTGTCAAGTGTCATAATCACTAGTGACTCACGTAACGTCATCACTGTTTTTACCCAAACTTGAACTCTCCTAACCTGCCGACATGCATATCAAACGAAATGGTTTTCAAAGGGTAACAACCTGCTCACTATCACCCTGTCAAGTGTCGTGATCACTAGTGACTCACGTGACGTCATCAGTGTTTTTACCCAACCATGAACTCTGCTAACCTGCCGACATGCACATCAAACGAAATGGTTTTCAAAGGGTAACAAACTGATCACTATCACCCTGTCAAGTGTGGTGATCACTAGTGACTCACGTGACGTCATCATGGTTTTTACCCAACCATGAGTTCTCCTAACCTGCCGACATGCATATCAAACGAAATGGTTTTCAAAGGGTAACAACCTGCTCACTATCACCCACTCAAGTGTCGTGATCACTAGTGACTCACGTGACGTCATCAGTGTTTTTACCCAACCATGAACTCTGCTAACCTGCCGACATATCAAACGAAATGGTTTTCAAAGGGTAACAACCTACTCACTATCACCCTGTCAAGTGTCGTGATCACTAGTGACTCACGTGACGTCATCAGTGTTTTTACTCAACCATGAACTTTGGTAACCTGCCGACATGCACATCAAACGAAGTGGTTTTCAAAGGGTAACACAACCTGCTCACTATCAACCTGTCAAGTGTGGTGATCACTAGTGACTCCCGTGACGTCATCACGGTTTTTACCCAACCTTGAACTCTACTAACCTGCCGACATGCATATCAAACGAAATGGTTTTCGAAGGGTAACAACCTGCTCACTATCACCCAGTGAAATGTCGTGATAACTAGTGACTCACGTGACGTCACCACGGTTTTTACCCAACCATAAACTCTCCTAACCTACCGATATGCATATCAAATGAAATGGTTTTCGAAGGATAACAACTTCCTCAATATCACCCAGTGAAATGTCGTGATCACGAGTGACTCACGTGGCGTCACCCCGGTGTTTGCATAGCCGTGAACTCTTATAGCCTGCCGACATGCCTATCAAATGAAATGGTTTTTAAAGGTTAAGAAACTGCTCACTATCACCCAGTCAAATGACGTGATCACTAGTAAGTCACGCGACGTCACCGCATTTGCACCCGAGCATCAACTCCCTTTATCTGCTAGCATGCATGTCAAACGAAATTGTTTTATAATGCCAGGTAGCTGTCCAGGATCACTCAGTAACACGACGTCATCACTAGTGACTCGTGCGACGTCACAACGATCGTACCCGAGCATCCACTCTTCTCACCTGCTGATATGCATATAAAGTGTAAAGGTTTTCAAATTCTAACTGGTTGGTTGTTGTTGTTGAGTAACAGTATTAAGTCACTATTGACTCGCGCAGTTGCCATAGTCTTGCTGAAGCATATATTCTCCTAACATATGCCGACACGTATAGCAAAATAAATGGTTTTCAAAGGGCAGGTAGCGGCTCAATATCACTCATTAACATGACGTGATCACTATAGTGACTCACGCGACGTCACCACGTATGTACTCAAGCATGCACTTTTCTAACATGTCAATACGCATTACAAAAGAAATGATTTTCACACTGTGACTAGTTTCTCGATATTATTTAGTAACATTATTAAGTCACGTGCTGATTCACGGGAAGTCACATACCGTGAGGTGGGCTGTTTATGCAAAGGTGTCAGGCATACGAAACGAAATGGTTTACCTAGTGAGATAGGTGCTTACTGTTACTGCGTCGCATGACGTTATCAGTAGTGGCTCACGCCACATCACCAACCAGCAACTGACCAGCAACTTCCTCATGCTATCGACCTGCATGTCAGAGTGTAAGTCAATGCAATTATATTTTGTTGATTTTGTTGTTGTTGTTGAGTCAAATATAAGGGGGGAAACTAGAGACTATCTGAATCTCAGACGTGTGTGGCTCAGTACGCATTATTTTCTTACCAAACTCAAGGATGGAGTGCCACAAGGTCACCTACAAAAGAGCGTCGTGATGTATCCAATAAGACATCTCCCTCGACAACGGAAGTACAAAAATTTGGCGAGATATCCTGAACGAAAACATGTCATTTATTCAAGGCGGTATTTGATTGCAATACAGTCCAAGGTACTTTCTTGGTGGGTTTATACACACAAACCGAGAACAACTACATGTCCTCCTCTCTGAGCGCAGCTTCAACAAAAGAAAAATTGTGCCTATCGAATGCCGCGCAATCCACGCGCTGAACAAGTGGCATTGCGTGTTGTGCAGCATTCACAAGCAACGAGCGCCTGTGCTCCTTTTGTATGACTCCTTGTGGAGTCACCAGCACTGAGTCGCGCCTCTCTCTGAGGTACTCTTTAACTTGGCATTTGAATTTGGAGAAAACTTCTTCAATTGGATCAAAGAAAGGAGTGTATGGAGGAAGCCGCTTGATGGAATGGTTCGAGCTGACCAGATTTGCCTGTTCAGCGCGGTTGTGAGCGGGAGCATTGTCGAAAATGAAGACGGCCTCTGTTTCCGGCTCCTCTGAGTCAACCTGGGCAGACACGTCGGCGAGAAACTCATTGAACACGATCCAATGGACCCTTTCGACAATGCGCCAGTGCAGCACGCCGTTAGCCGACATGCAGGCGATGATGTTGATGTTCGCACCCTTTGTCGAAGTCGTCGTCTCGAGCGCTGCCGTGCCCTTTTTGGCGCGGCCGAATTTCCTTGAACACCATATATTGTAATTTGTTTCATCGATGTAAAAGCGGCAAACCCGAGGACCATTCGTCTGCAACCATTGCGCATACTCTTTTCGTTTGCTCTTCACGTCGGAGCGGTTGCGGTCCACCGGTCTCTGGGTCGCTAGCTTTACAGAGTAGGTGTGTGCGTCGAGGAGGCGGTCAATAGAAGTGGTGCTGATTGTGAGACCAGGCATTTCTTCTTCAACGGTGCGCTTTATCTGTTTCAACGTGAACGTTGGATTCTCGTCGACAGTTCTTGTTACGAAGGCGACGACATCGGCGCCAAATTTTCTGACGGAGCCCCCAGTTTTCTGAGAAACTTCGCGCTCTGTCGCGGCAATTGACCTTGCAGTTTTTACGTTTATGCCGAGCGTCGCGGCGAGTTGTTTCAAATTTCCGCCGCGCCTAGAGGCGTCAACGATTCTTGCTCGGTTGATGTGATACACCCGGTTGTTTTTCTTTCGCGGCTCATTTCGATTCTTGAACGGAGGACCTCGCTTTCGCACGGCGCTCGCCTGTTCGTCTTTAGGAGGCCCATCTTCCATCGTGGTCAGCTCAGGTAAACCACGAGCACAGCAGTAACACCAGGAGCACGAAACAAAAGGTCAGAACGCCACTATTACGGAGGCGCCGGAAACGCCGTCTGCTAACTCCGCTTGCTTACGACGGGGTGTCTGCTTTCCAACGGAAGGTTGAAGGCGCTCGCTGACGACAGAGAAATCGTGGAAGTGAAGTACTAAGAAGAGTTTGTGTTTTTTCTAGTTACATTATTGGAAGTATTTCTGAATCACATAGAACAAACAGTACAACAATACGAAAAGCTAAAGCAGACAACAACTTATCGTATGCTTCAGCGCAGACGAAACTACACACAACATTCTCGCGCGATGGTAGTCAAAGAAAAACCGGGGAGTTTGCAGACGGCGTTAGGACACGGCGAAAGCAGGCGACACCCCGTCGTAAGCAAGCGGATTTAGCAGACGGCATTTCCGGCGCCTCCGTAATAGTGGCGGTCTGAAATACTTGCCATAATGTAACTATCAAAAACACAAACTCTTCTTAGTACTTCACTTCCACGATTTCTCTGTCGTCAGCGAGCGCCTTCAACCTTCCGTTGGAAAGCAGACACCCCATCGTAAGCAAGCGGAGTTAGCAGACGGCGTTTCCGGCGCCTCCGTAATACTGGCGTTCTGACCTTTTGTTTTGTGCTCCTGGTGTTACTGCTGTGCTCGTGGTTTACCTGAGCTGACCACCATGGAAGATGGGCCTCCTAAAGACGAACAGGCGAGCGCCGCGCGAAAGCGAGGTCCTCCGTTCAAGAATCGAAATGAGCCGCGAAAGAAAAACAACCGGGTGTCTGACATCGACCGAGCAAGAATCGTTGACGCCTCTAGGCGCGGCGGAAATTTCAAACAACTCGCCGCGACGCTCGGCATAAACGTAAGAACTGCAAGGTCAATTGCCGCGACAGACCGTGAAGTTTCTCTGAAAACGGGGGGCTCCGTCAGAAAGTTTGGCGCCGATGTCGTCGCCTTCGTAACAAGAACTGTCGACGAGAATCCAACGTTCACGTTGAAACAGATAAAGCGCACCGTTGAAGAAAAAATGCCTGGTCTCACAATCAGCACCACTTCTATTGACCGCCTCCTCGACGCACACACCTACTCTGTAAAGCTAGCGACCCAGAGACCGGTGGACCGCAACCGCTCCGACGTGAAGAGCAAACGAAAAGAGTATGCGCAATGGTTGCAGACGAATGGTCCTCGGGTTGCCGCTTTTACAACGATGAAACAAATTACAATATATGGTGTTCAAGGAAATTCGGCCGCGCCAAAAAGGGCATGGCAGCGCTCCAGACGACGACTTCGACAAAAGGTGCGAACATCAACATCATCGCCTGCATGTCGGCTAACGGCGAGCTGCACTGGCGCATTGTCGAAAGGGTCCATTGGATCGTGTTCAATGAGTTTCTCGCCGACGTGTCTGCCCAGGTTGACTCAGAGGAGCCGGAAACAGAGGCCGTCTTCATTTTCGACAACGCTCCCGCTCACAACCGCGCTGAACAGGCAAATCTGGTCAGCTCGAACCATTCCATCAAGCGGCTGCCTCCACACAGTCCTTTTTTAAATCCAATTGAAGAAGTTTTCTCCAAATTCAAATGCCAAGTTAAAGAGTACCTCAGAGAGAGGCGCGACTCAGTGCTGGTGACTCCACAAGGAGTCATACAAAAGGAGCACAGGCGCTCGTTGCTTGTGAATGCTGCACAACACGCAATGCCACTTGTTCAGCGCGTGGATTGCGCGGCATTCGATAGGCACAATTTTCTTTTGTTGAAGCTGCGCTCAGAGAGGAGGACATGTAGTTGTTCTCGGTTTGTGTGTATAAACCCACCAAGAAAGTACCTTGGACTGTATTGCAATCAAATACCGCCTTGAATAAATGACATGCTTTCATTCAGGATATCTCGCCAAATTTTTGTACTTCTGTTGTCGAGGGAGATGTCTTATTGGATACATCACGACGCTCTTTTGTAGGTGACCTTGTGGCACTCCATCCTTGAGTTTGGTAAGAAAATAATGCGTACTGAGCCACACACGTCTGAGATTCAGATAGTCTCTAGTTTCCCCCCTTATATTTGACTCAACAACAACAACAACAAAATCAACAAAATATAATTGAATTGACTTACACTCTGACATGCAGGTCGATAGCATGAGGAAGTTGCTGGTCAGTTGCTGGTTGGTGATGTGGCGTGAGCCACTACTGATAACGTCATGCGACGCAGTAACAGTAAGCACCTATCTCACCAGGAAAACCATTTCGTTTCGTATGTCTGACACCTTTGCATAAACAGCCCACCTCACGATATGTGACTTCCCGTGAATCAGCACGTGACTTAATAATGTTACTAAGTAATATCGAGAAACTAGTCACAGTGTGAAAATCATTTCTTTTGTAATGCGTATTGACAGGTTAGAAAAGTGCATGCTTGAGTACATACGTGCTGACGTCGCGTGAGTCACTATAGTGATCACGTCATGTTAATGGGTGATAGTGAGCCGCTACCTGCCCTTTGAAAACCATTTCTTTTGCTATACGTGTCGGCATATGTTAGGAGAATATATGCTTCAGCAAGACTATGGCAACTGCGCGAGTCAATAGTGACTTAATACTGTTACTCAACAACAACAACAACCAACCAGTTACAATTTGAAAACCTTTACACTTTATATGCATATCAGCAGGTGAGAAGAGTGGATGCTCGGGTACGACCGTTGTGACGTCGCACGAGTCACTACTGATGACGTCGTGTTACTGAGTGATCCTGGACAGCTACCGGGCATTATAAAACAATTTCGTTTGACATGCATACTAGCAGATAAAGGGAGTTGATCATCATCATCATCATCATCATCAGCCTATATTTATGTCCACTGCAGGACGAAGGCCTCTCCCTGCGATCTCCAATTACCCTGTCTTGCGCTAGCGTATTCCAACTTGCGCCTGCGAATTTCCTAACCTCATCATCCCACCTGACTTTCTGCCGTCCTCGACTGCGCTTCCTTCTCTTGGTATCCATTCTGTAACCCTAATGGTCCACCGGTTATCCATCCTACGTATTACATGGCCTGCCCAGCTCCATTTCTTCCGCTTAATGTCAACTAGAATATCGTCTACCCCCGTTTTGTTCTCTCATCCACACCGCTCTCTTCCTGTCTCTTAACGTTACTCCTAAGATTTTTCGTTCCATTGCTCTTTGTGCGGTCCTTAACTTGTTCTCGAGCTTCTTTGTTAACCTCCAGTTTCTGCCCCGTATGTTAGCACCGGTAGAATGCAATGATTGTACACTTTTCTTTTCAACGACAGTGGTAAGCTCCCAGTCAGGATTTGGCAATGCCTGCCGTATGCACTCCAACCCAATTTTATTCTTCAGTAAATTTCTTACTCGTGATCAGGGTCCTCTGTGAGTAATTGACCTAGATAAACGTACTCCTTTACAGACTCTAGAGGCTGACTGGCGATCCTGAATTCTTGTTCCCTTGCCAGGCTATTGAACATATTTTTGTCTTCTGCATATTCATCTTCAACCCAATTCTTGCACTTTCTCGATGAAGGTCCTCAATCATTTGTTGTAATTCCTCTCCATTGTTGCTCAATAGGACAATGTCATCTGCAAACCGAAGGTTGCTGAGATATTCGCCATCGATCCTCACTCCTACTCCTTCCCAGTCTAAGAGCTTGAATACTTCTTCTAAGCATGCAGTGATAGCATTGGGAGATGCATATCGGTAGGTTAGGAGAGTTTATGGTTGGGTAAAAACCGTGGTGACGTCACGTGAGTCACTAGTGATCACGATATTTCACTGGGTGATAGTGAGCAGGTTGTTACCCTTTGAAAACCATTTCGTTTGATATGCATGTCGGCAGGTTATTAGAGTTCAAGGTTGGGTAAAAACCGTGATGACGTCACGGGAGTCACTAGTGATCACCACACTTGACAGGGTGATAGTGAGCAGGTTGTTACCCTTTGAAAACCATTTCATTTGATATGCATGTCGGCAGGTTAGTAGAGTTCAAGGTTGGGTAAAAACCGTGATGACGTCATGGGAGTCACTAGTGATCACCACACTTGACAGGGTGATAGTGATCAGTTTGTTACCCTTTGAAAACCATTTCGTTTGATATGCATGTCGGCAGGTTAGCAGAGTTCATGGTTGGGTAAAAACACTGATGACGTCACGTGAGTCACTAGTGATCATGACACTTGACAGCGTGATAGTGATCAGTTTGTTACCCTTTGAAAACCATTTTGTTTGATATGCATGTCGGCAGGTTAGGAGAACTCATGGTTGGGTAAAAACCATGATGACGTCACGTGAGTCACTAGTGATCACCACACTTGACAGGGTGATAGTGATCAGTTTGTTACCCTTTGAAAACCATTTCGTTTGATGTGCATGTCGGTAGGTTAGCAGAGTTCATGGTTGGGTAAAAACACTGATGACGTCACGTGACTCACTAGTGATCACGACACTTGACAGGGTGATAGTGAGCAGGTTGTTACCCTTTGAAAACCATTTCGTTTGATATGCATGTCGGCAGGTCAGGAGAGTTCAAGGTTGGGTAAAAACAGTGATGACGTTACGTGAGTCACTAGTGATCATGACACTTGACAGGGTGATAGTGAGCAGGATGTTGCCCTTTGAAAACCATTTCGTTTGATATGGATGTCGCCAGGTTAGCAGAGTGAAGCTTGGGAGCGACGGTGGTGACGTCGAGTGAGTCACTAGTCACTTAATCATGTAACTCAACAACAGGCGGTAATCGTCTCAGAACCATTTCGTTTGATATGCATGTCGGGAGTATAGGAGTGCGTGCTAAAGTACTAGCTAGTGAGTTCTCATGCGTCACTTAGTGATAAGTGGCTGAGTAATGGTGAGCAACGTTTTACCCTTGCAATCTATTTCGATCAATATGCGTTACGATAGAGAAGGAAATCGCATATTATGATACAACACGAGTAGCGCAATGGGTGTCGCGATGGTGACTCACTTATGTGAGTCACTCTTGTTACTCGGAAACGCGACTCGAAAAGGAAGGAAATGAGTGATATAGAAAGTACACTTAAGTGATTGAAGCAGCCATGACGAAACTAATGCGTGGAATCTGTGCTAGATTAGTGCTGACACCAATACAGTGATGACGTCAATTAATAGACGGCATTCGTGACGCCTGGTACGATTTCTCTTGCAAGAATTGTTCGTTCCTCAATCAATTGCCAAGAGGTGTAAACTGACTGGCACCGAGATTAAAATGAGTGGCACTTGGATTAAAATAGCTGGCGCAAGGATTAGATCAGTTGGCACGCGGATTAATTCGGATGGCGCTGGGATTAAATGTGGTGGCGCCTGGATTAAATTGCTGGCCCTTGCATTAAAAATGCTGGCGCTCAGATTAAACTGGCTGGCACCTAGGTTATTTTCGGTGGCGCTTGGATTAAATTGAGCGGGAAAACCTGTAGTTCTTCCATAGAAAACGGGCAATCCATGCGGGGATCGCGTGAGAACAGTGGGTGGTCTAGCGTCCCCGTTCCCGTTCCATCGGAATTTGCCTCGCCAGCAATCTTTCTGCAGAAAGATTCAGCGACGTCAATCCCCCTACTTTGTAGATGTAGTGCCAGAGATTTAAACGGGTGGCGCTGACCAAAGGTTGTGCGAAGGCCACGAACAGTCCTCCATATAAGCAATAAAGGTTTTCGCGGATCCAGAGACTCGCAAAAGGATACCCATTGTCGGGAAGCCAGCTTGTTGATGTGACGCTGTATTTTCTTTTGTGTTCGTCTAGCCAATCTCAAGTCATGAGTGGACTTCGTGCGTCTATATCTTCGTTCCGCACGACGGCGAATAGCTCGAAGTTTCTCGAGTTTAATGTCGAAATTGGTGCGGGCAGAACTCTTCAAAGGCGAATGCGTGGTTGTTTGTATGGCATCCTTTATCGCGCCCTCTAGGTTGCAGGAGGTACCGTCACTACAGTAGTCTTCCATGATTATTCTGTATTTAGGCCAATCGGTGCACTGGACGGCTCTGGGGGACCTGGAGCTAGTCAGACCTTCAATCTTCAAATAAGTTGGGATGTGGTCGCTACCTCGCGTTTCTAAATCCGAAAACCAGTGCACTCTTCTCGTAAACGAACGTGAAACAAAGGTAAGGTCGAAGCAGCTACTATACACTGATCCACGCAGATAAGTGGGGCTTCCATCATTTGACAGGCAAAGTTCGCGTTCAGAGGCAAAGGACACCAATGTTCTGCCTCTAGAGTTTACTTTGGAGCTTCTCCATAGGTAATGGTGGGCATTAAAGTCGCCAGTGATAACCCACGGCTGTGGAGTCGATGTCAAAATTCCCTCTAAGCGCTCACAATCCAAGCGACTTGTTGGAGATAAGTAGGCACCAAGAATTGTAAACGTTAGCTTTTTCTTCTTCACTGTCAAGCAAACATATTGATTCGCTTCGTCAGGAGGCACTGGGTGATGCACATAAGTCAAGTCACGGCGTATAAACACAACAATCTTGCTGCACTCTCCGTGGGTATAGGACATAAAGCACTCATACCCGGACGATCTGATGGGAGCTGACAAGTTTGGCTCGCATATCACGATAATGGGGAATTGGTTCCTAAAGACAAACTGTCTAAAGTCGGCCATGCGTGACTTAAGCCATCTTGCGTTCCACTCTAAGACAGATGCATTCTTGACCTCCTCTCCAAGATTAAAAAATAGGAGCCAGGGGACGCAAAGAAACCGACATCCGATGAAAGGAAAAACCCTCCGAAGCCTGTTCCGAGGTATTATCTCTGTAACCGACTGGGCCATCATGCTAGCAACCGTCGGAGCAATTTTACGCGTCCCATTGATGTCAAATGTTTTAAATGTGGGCGAACAGGGCACAAAGCAGATACATGCCGCAACGTAGTGAAGGAAGCTCCCCAAACATCCTGTGTGTATGCCCCGCCAAAACAACAAGAAGACGTAAACGCCGAATTTGTCGAACTCCGAGACGGAAAAAGAATTCCGGTCGTTAATGCGGTGATGACCCAACGCCCCGAATTTCCCGATAAGGGAATACACGTACTTGCCGGAAAAATGGCAGACAAACAAATCACGGTGTTACGAGATACCGGCACCAGCACAGTGATCGTGCGAAGGGACTAAGTCAAAGACAAAGAGCTCACGGGCGAAACCAGTTTGGTCTACCTAGTCGATGGTACGGCTAGGAAGCTCGCCGAAGTCAAGATTGAGGTCGAGACCCCCTATTACAGTGGGAATGTCACTGCGCTTTGCGTGGATAGCCCACTGTATGACCTAATTCTAGGGAACATCGAGGGAGTTCGCGCCGCAGACGATCCGAAACCTTTGGAAGAAGAGTCGAAGTTCGAACCCTCGACGATCGAAGAAGCTCGCGGAAAACCATCAACTGCTGACGAGAACAACGCGGCAGCTGTCACCCGAGCTCGAGCGAAGGTTCAGACAAAACCTTTCCAGCCCCTTTCCGCACCCGATTCGGAAAACAAACCGACCGGGACTCATAACCACGCGAAACGCCATCCGCGAAAACCCAAGGACAGAAAATTTAAATTTAAGAACCGTTAATGATTAGTGTGTGGTGCAAAGTGTTCATCAGTGTATTTTTTGTTTATTTATTCATGTATCATGGACATAGTGTTTGTTTGTGTTCTGTAAACTACCCTGTCAGTTTTGTATAGTTGTTGCACATGATATAGGCTCCGTACAGTGAACAGAGGGCGCTACAACTGAATACGGCAAAACGCCGTGCAGTGCCAATGGTGGTAGGATTGTGAAACACTGAGACGGCCGCTCCGAGCCCCGCGGCAGCGACTGAACGTGTTTCAACGCGCGCGTGACGTTAAAAATGTCGCGTGTGTTGTTTTGCGGCTTTAAGCCGATAAGCTGTATTGAAAATTACTTTCGTGCGCCTATATTCGACAAAGGAGACAAGCTGTATGTGGGAGGCCACGTTTACGACGTGAAGGAGACCGACGGCGCCGACTTGAGGGCGCCGTCGGTCACTCTGAGCAAGGGAAACAAGTGTACGACGTTTCCTTTGCAGGTAGGGAGAACATGCATGCATTTTTATATCAGCAAGTGGTTTTGACGCATAAGCGGAAGCGCACACGCTACCACGACTTATTGGAGGAAAATCTGCGGTGCAAGTTAAACGAAGACGAAAAACACAAAAACAGGACGGGAGCTTGCGGCGCATTGCAACTAGCTCAAACCAAGATTATGCTACCGCGGCGTTTTTTGAATGAGAACAGTCCCAAATCGACATTCGGTGATTACACGTTGTTTTTTGCTACGTTGCCAGGTATTCCGGTGCGTGGTCACAGAAATTCCAACTGCAGCTCTGCTATTTACAGTATTTCGTTCATTTCGTGGCCGACGGGCGCAGAAACGCATTTTTGCAAATCTATAAATGAAGCGTTTCTAGGTGTTGATTTTTCCTTTATTGGCTACTCCGCCGTTCATGAAGTGTTTGAAGCAGATCCTGCTCGTCTGCTTCGGCATCCACGGCGAGCCGTCATTCTCGATGGAGAAAAGAAGAGGAGCATGATTGAGAATACTATGCAGTTCATAATGACGACACAGTGCCCTATGCATGCGGCCGCAAACAAGAGCGCACATGCAGTAACCGAGTGACTTCTTCACGAGACGGTAAACGAGGCAAACACGCCACAATGCGCTGACGAGAGAGAGCAGTCTCACGGCGGGCGTCAGTTGGTGAAGGCATTTGAAGTTTAGATGTTACACGCACCATCACTATCCCCAAAATCAACGCAAACCGAGTTTACTTACTTCGCTCAAAGTATCACAGAAAAACGCAATTTAACAGTTAATTACCGGACTGCAAGCAATCAACAAAGATTCGCATGCAGCCTACAAGAACATTTGAGGCGCAAATTCGCGCGTAAAATTTCGCGCTACGCAAGCTTGCTGTGCAAAACGTGCTCCATACACTTCCAACCGCGCTAAGCACACAAATACAGTTGCAGAACCTCAAGCAGCTAGACCTGGCTAGACCTTAAAGCATATAGTTACATTGACACTAGGAAAATGCTGTTTTCACAATTACTTAACTCTTCGAACAGCAACAATCCATCTTTTTCGTCGTTCTTGCTCCCACGGCCGGCCAGGAAATTTCACGCCAGGCTGGCCTTCGTGGCTGTGGCAGTTTTTTACGCAGCAGTACCGGCACTTGTTCCTCTTCCTTTTCCGTACGCTTTCAGTCGATGGATTCGAATTAGTCGAGCTGAAGGATGAAATTGTCTCAACGCCAGACAAGACCGAACAGCACCATCGACGCCGCGCCTACGAATACCCCCGCGTGCTTTGGCCGTCTCATTATTGTTGGCGGCGCTGCGACAGATGGCGCAGCAATCGCAGCAAACTTCACTGTACGGAGCCTATATTTCAAATGTTTACCTTGTTACGCGAGATATGTGTTTTTGTATAGTACAAGTGTACCTGTTACGCGAGAGATGTGAGATTGTGTAATCCAAGTGTACTTGTGTTATTTGTGTTTGTCTAAATGTATCGCGAGTGAAGTGTGACTGGTGGTGGACTGATTTATGGACTTACGGACTCGTGTGTAGTGGACTCTTGTGCGCGCTTCTTTTGTGTTTTCTTGAATATTATTGCATAATATTCTGAAAGTGGGGGGCAGTGTCACAAAAGAGCGCGTAATCCAAGCGGGCGCCGCGCGTCACACAAGACAGCGAAAGAACGCGCCGGCCCTGCGGCAACTTCAACAGAGGGGGAGAGCGCATACGCCTCAAACAACAACGCAAACAACGGCGCCGAAAAATCTAGAAGAACCTCGACTAAGCGACGTTAACCGGAGAGGGAGAGAGAGAGAGCACACGCGCGCGCCGAGACACCTTCTCACCCGCCGAGTCGAGAGAGATAACTACAGCGTGAGCGCGCGCCAACAGCATGAGTCATCATCACCCCTCCTTGACACAGCTCAGACAGCAGCTTTCGAAGGTACGAGAAAAGACTCGACGGTTCCCAAGCTTTGGCCATGTTACGAGATCACGACTCCGATAGGAATGTTCGAGAACGCCTGTGGAGGCTATATAACCGCCGTGCGAGAATCGTTCAGTGGAATTTAGTGGAGTTCAAGGAGTACAGTCCGCACCGGTGACGTGATGTAACGTGAAGACTGAGCATCTGCGGAAGAAGGGGATTCCCCGTCAAGCTAGTCGACGAGTTCATCGAGTGTCTGCATTTCCGGAAGAAGTTCTTTCTTCGAGATTTGTCCGAGCTACGCCGAGATCGTCTGACTCCAAGACCAACCAGCACGGTGAATACGATTGGACACTTAGTGTTCCTATTCCTTTTGTACTTTACGTGTTGGACTCTTAGTGCTTGTCGTGAATTATTTTCTGGTGTTCGTTAATGCCCATCTGATTTGTACTGTGTTTTCTAGCCTAAGTGTGCAAGTGTGTAACTGCCTTGTGTGAAGAATATAATTTTGCTGTGTTTTGACAACTTTGGGCTCTGACTCGGTCTTTGGACAGCAACCGGCGTTCGATGGTGCATCAGAGGGCCCATTCTTAATTGTCCTTGCTTTCGTGGGATTATTTTCGGAAGCTGATAAGCCGGCTTTGGAATTTGGTCCGGCGTCTGCGCCTCGTTCACGGGGTCTGTGACAGGGTGGTAGCTGGAAGTTGTTTTTTGGATGGTATTGGACCCACGGAGAACATCATCGAGAAGTTTAGACAGAAAGGTCCTGCCGCGGTTGCTCAAAAGGATACGTGGGGCTCCGTGTCGTAAAAAGATGGCTTCCTAGAAAAAGGATGCAACCTCCGCTGCGGAACCGGAAGGTAGTGCGTCTGTTTCAGCGTACCGTGTCATGTGGTCTACAGCTGTGACAATCCATCGTTTACCGCCAGCCGATAAGGGTAGTGGTCCATACAAGTCGATACCAACGACTGCGAAAGGAGCTTCAGGACACGGGACAAGTTGTAGCAGTCAAGCCGGAGGTGAGGTCAGTCGTTTGCGGTGTTGGCAGATCGAACAGGAAGCCACGTATTTTGCTACGCTTGTTGCAAGTCCAGGCCAAGAGAAGCGGCTGCGAATTCGCTCATAGGTTTGTCATCTGCATAATAAACCGCTGCATAATAAACCGTCGAGGTTGAACAGCTGTCTCGCAAGTGGTGGAGGCTGCTCTCAATCCCTTGGTTCTCTACGACTTTGAGTTTCCCTGGAGCTTCGTTCCGGTCGCCGCTTACCCCGCACCTCCACCACTTGCGAGACAGCTGTTCAACCTCGACGGTTTATTATGGAGCCCGCGCGCCGAAGAGAATGACACTGGCCATGATGATGAGTATATTGTCACGAGTCAACGCAAACAAGAGGCAACACGTTGAACAAGACGGCGGAACAGCTTGAGAATCACCAGCACAAAGACATCTTCTTCGTCTTCGAATTAGCCTGTCCTACTACTCATAGTCGGTTAATGCACATAGTGTCATCGTCATTGAAACCTCTAGATAGAGTACGCGTCATTTGCTCTCTCTCTAAAAGAGCATCGCCCCGATGCTAGACAATAAAGTTCGCTTGGTGACAATGAAAGTCGCTCGTACAGTCACTCGACGACGTAGGGCTTCATGCGCACTACGTGCACAAGTTCAGCACGGTGTTGGCGGCGCCTTGTGGAGTAAGGGCTATCTGGAACGACCTCGGATGTGACGTCACTTAGCCGACGCAGCACTTTATAAGGTCCGAAATATCGCCTCAGCAGCTTCTCGGATAGTCCCCGTTTTCGTATAGGCGTCCAGACCCATACTCTGTCACCAGTTTCGTAAGTTACAGGCCTATGATGGGGCATTATAGCGACCTGCATCGTATGCTTGCTGCTGATGTATTCGCACGCGTGCGAGCTGCCTGGCTTCTTCTGCACGTTGCGTAAACGCATCGGCATCCGTGTCAATGTCGTCAGGTGCGTGTGGTAGCATGGCATCGAGCATCGTCCTTACTTCACGTCCGTGGACAAGACTGAATGGAGTCATCCGTGTAGTTTCTTGTTTAGCCGTGTTATAAGCAAAGGTGATATAAGGCAGAATCTCGTCCCAATCGTTGTGCTGTATATTCACGTACATGGAAAGCATGTCTTCGAGTGTTTTGTTCAGGCGCTCTGTTAGTCCGTTTGTTTGTGGATGGTAGCCTGTTGTCTTTCGGTGACTTGTGCCACTGAGCATCAGGACGTTATCTAAAAGCGCGGCTGTGAATGCGGTGCCTCGGTCTGTTATGACGGTGGTTGGTGCGCCATGTCTCAGCACATTCTCTATGAAAAATCGGGCCAACTCTGCTGCTGTGCCTCTCTGGATAGCTTTTGTTTCGGCGTAGCGAGTAAGATAGTCAGTTGCTACAATAACCCACTGGTTACCACTAGTAGAGGTAGGAAGCGGACCCAAGAGGTCCATTCCGATCTGGTCAAATGGCGTTTGCGGTACTTGAATGGGTTGTAGCAAACCGGCTGGTTTCGTTGGAGGTGACTTGCGCCGCTGACACTCTAGGCAGGTCCAAACGTGATGTTTCACGGCAACGGGCAGTCCTGGCCAATAGTATCTTTGTCGCACTCTGTTCAGTGTCCGCGTATATCTTAGATGCCCAGAAGTGACCTCGTTGTGGCATGCTTCCAGTATTTCACTACGAAGAGCAGTAGGAACGACGAGCAAATAGCTTGATCCGCTCGATGAGAAGTTCATTTTGTATAGAACTTTGTTCCTTAAGCAAAACGATGATAATCCTCTTGTGAAAGCTTTAGGTGCTGTCTGAGTTGGTCCGTCCAAGAAATTAATCAGCCCAAGCGACTCAGGCTCATCACGTTGTTGTTTTGCAATGGTAGACTTGTCGAGAAGACCGAGGAATGCTGTTTCCTCTTCATCAGTCGAAGGAGATGACTCTATGGGTGACCGAGACAGGCAGTCAGTGTCGGTATGCCGTCTCCCTGACTTGTGCAAGGCCGTCATATCAAACTCTTGCAGTCTCAGGCTCCAACGTGCTAATCGCCCGGAAAGATCTTTCAGATTTGTGAACCAGCGAAGCGAATCATGGTCGCTGATAACCTTGAAGTGGCGACCGTACAAATAAGGGCGAATTTTTGTAACCGCCCATACCACAGCGAGACACTCTTTCTCAGTTGTAGAGTAATTTGCTTCTGCGCGTGAGAGCGTTCTGCTTGCATAAGCGATCACTCTTTCTGTGTCCTCCTGGCACTGCACAAGCACAGCTCCGAGGCCAACATTGCTGGCATCTGTGTGAAGCATTGTCAGAGCTGTCTCGTCAAAGTGGGCAAGCACAGGGGGCGTTTGTAACCGGTTCCGCAAATCATGAAATGCAGCTTGCTGTTCGTCGCCCCATATAAACTCAACGTCATCTCTCGTGAGGCGAGTTAACGGCGACGCAATGCGAGCAAAGTCTGCAATAAACCGCCGATAATATGCACAAAGGCCGAGAAAGCGCCTGACAGCCTTTTTATCTGAAGGAACAGGGAACTGTGCGACAGCGGCAATTTTTTTAGGATCCGGGTGGACTCCCGCGTGGCTGACGACATGGCCAAGGAACTCTAGTTCCTCAAAGCAAAAGTGGCATTTCTCAGGCTTTAGGGTGAGGCCGGCGGACCGTATAGACTGCATAACTGCGTCAAGCCGTTCGAGGTGCTCCTTAAACGTTGCGGAAAACACTATGACGTCGTCGAGATAGACTAAGCAGGTTTTCCACTTCATCCCCGAAAGCACGGAATCCATAAGCCGTTGAAAAGTAGCAGGTGCAGAGCACAAGCCGAAAGGCAAGACCTTAAATTCGTATAGTCCATCTGGCGTGACAAAAGCGGTTTTCTCATGGTCTCTCGGGTCTACTTCAATTTGCCAATACCCGCTTTTTAAGTCCATTGAAGAGAAATAACGAGCGTTTCGAAGCCTATCAAGTGAATTGTCTTTGCGGGGAAGCGGATACACGTCTTTTTTTGTCACCTGATTTAGCTTTCGATAATCCACACAAAAACGCAGGCTGCCGTCCTTCTTCTTTACCAAAACTACAGGTGATGCCCAGGGGCTCTTGGAAGGCTGAATCATATCGTCTTTAAGCATTTGGTTTACCTGCTGCTGTATCGCTTCACGTTCTTTTGGGGCCACACGATAAGGGTTTTGGTGAATCGGTCTCGCTTCGTCCTCTGTGATTATGCGGTGCTTTGTTAGGGGCGTTCGACCAACTCTCGACGTCGTCACAAAGCAGTCGCGGAACTCGGAGAGTAGCGCAAGAAGTCGTTCTCGCTCGTGTTGCGGTAAAGTAGTGTTTACGTCAAGCACAGGTGCTGGGTCTTGCGAATGCGCTTCTTCTAGTACTGAAAAGCACCCACGAACATCAGCGACATCGTCAAAATAGGCTACAGCTGTGTCCTTTGGTAGGTGCCGTCGCTCTGTGCTAAAATTGGTCAACAACAGGTTCGTGCGCCCATCGGTGACATTTACGATGCCTCGTGCAACGGCGATACCATGAGTAAATAACAAGGAGGTTACTTGGTCTGCAACTCCTTCACAATCAAACGGTACGTCACATGCGACCGAAACAAGAATACAAGAGCGAGGTGGGACGACCACGTCGTTGTCGATTAGACGACAGGCGATGCGTTTCGGCGATAAGCAGGGAATTAAATCCGGAGTCCTGTGAAACGTAACCAAGCGGTCCGGGATGTTGATTATGGCGTCGTATTCCCGTAGAAAATCCATGCCTATGATTAAATCTTAACAGCATGTTGCAAGAACGACGAAAGTTGCCACGAAGGACGAACCTCCTATGGTGACTCTCGCCGTACAGCTTCCAGCAGGCGTGAGCTGTTGGCCGCCCGCAGTCCTTATATCAGGTCCGGTCCAGGGCGTTTTTACTTTCTTAAGGCGAACGGCTAGAGCTTGACTCATTATCGAATAATGGGCACCACTGTCGACTAGCGCTGTTGCTTGCAGTCCGTCAACTGAAACAATAATATCGGCGCTCGCAATTTCGTCGGTGTTACAGTTTGTCGGCTTCACGGCGTCCTGCGGCGGGATCATTGGGGGTTTTTCATCGTCTTGTCGGCCCGCAACCACACCCCCAGAGGTCGCCGCCGTCAGTTTCCCCGGCGTGCATTGGGCGACCTTCTTCCCTGGAGGTGAGCAAAAGTACGCCCACTCAGTGCGGGTGAATGAGCAGGGGACGGAGAGCGTGACCGCCGGCCAAAGTCGGTCTGGTGGTTGGGCTGAGAGTCGTGGTTCAGAGTGCGCGTTGCGGGAGCACCTGGAAAAGTAGCGTCGTCGCGGCGTAGCATGTAGTCGTCGCTGGTGCGTCGACCGTCAGACCAGGCTTGATAAGGTCGAAATGAGGCATCGCGGTACCAGCAATGGCGGGAGACATGGCCGATGCCTCCGCAGTGATAGCAGAGGGGGCGCCTAGTGACAGTGCGCCATACGTCCGTTCTTCGAATTTGCGGCCGCCTCGAAGGCTCGTCTTGCGGCGGTGACCAAAACGCAGCTGACGGCGGCTGGTGGTAGGACGGGATCGACACAACGGGGGGATGTCTCAAAGGTTCCTCTGTTGGTGATGACCATGGTGTGGCCCTCGGTGGCTGATGGTGCGACCGCATGGGCGTCATAGCTGGTTGACGTCGGACAGCGTCGGCCTAACTGAGGGGCCGCTGCTCGTGAACAGGATCGCCTGCCGAGAATGTGGAACCTAGGGTACGCTGCTCGTGAACAGGATCGCCTGCCGAAAACGCTTGCCTAACTTCATCACGGACGATTTCAGCGACTGATGCCATGGGTGGGCCCACTGCCGGTGTCCAGAGCTTCTGAAGTTCTTCGCGAAGAATCTCCCGAATTAGATCACGGAGGGAGTTCTGACTGGTAACGGTCATTGCGGCGGAGTGGATAGGAGTGCTGGTGGGCAAGCGATCATACTGCCCGCCTCTTAGATGGAGTGCCCGTTCAATACCAGTGGCTTCCTTTATAAAATCAGCCACGGTACTCGGTGGATTGCGCACAAGTCCGGCGAAGAGTTCTTCTTTTACGCCACGCATAAGGTAGCGCAACTTCTTTTCCTCAGGCATATGAGGGTCAGCTCTACGACACAGGCGGATCATGTCCTCGGCAAACATTGCCATGGTTTCATTTGGTTTCTGGAAGCGCAACTCAATTAGTTGCTGGGCACGGTCCCGTCGATCAACACTCGCAAATGTTTCAGTGAGCTGATGTTGGAAATCATTCCATGTGGCGATGTTGGCTTCACGGTTCTCAAACCACGTGCGAGCACTACCGCCAAGGGAGAAATAGACGTGGGAGAGCTTTCGTTGAATATTCCACCCATTGACCTTGGCAATACGTTCGTACTGGTCAAGCCAGTCTTCAACGTCTTCATGTGCGCCACCATGAAAGTGATCGGGAACCAGTGGTTGCAGAAGAGTTACCTGGGACGGACTGTGAGTAGAGCTGTCTTGTGGAACTCGTGGAACCTGTGGCGGGCTGGTGGTCGCCATTGACAGAGGTAGACAGGGCTCGGACGAGCGTTCTTGCAGGGGGTTGAGCTCGGGAGCAAGGCCTAGCAACCGCCGACTGAAGCGATGCACAGGAGTTATTGGAGATGGGCTGGATGAACGGCTTCCGGGAGGAGTCCGGATCATCAAGCGGGGTTGTGTACTCAGCACTTCCACCAGTGTCACGAGTCAACGCGAACAAGAGGCAACACGTTGAACAAGACGGCGGAACAGCTTGAGATGATGATGATGATGCCTCAATCAATGGCACAACCCACTGTGGGGGATAGGCCACGAACCGGGTGGTATTATGATAAAAATTTAAAATAAATTAGTTTAGAAATAAGTAAGTAATAAAAATTAAAGGAACATAAATAAATAATTGAAGATGTGAAACGAACAGATAATAAATGAATTAAGAAGTCTATACCAAGTTAGTCAGCCTTACCTAGATAGGTGTATTAATATGAATTTAATAATAATTAAAAACAGTAAAGGACAGGCGTAAATTTTGAATAATAATATCAGCACTAATATAATTGTGATTTTGTGACATTACTTTTTGAATTTGCTAAATCTAGAATTTATTGAAGAATAAATAAATAAATCATGGAAAGATTGGAAAATCTTTCCCATCTTTTCCCAAAAAGGCAATCTTTTTTGTGTCACAAAGAAAATTATAAATTGCTCGGCAAACATTCCCGTGGCCATACCACGGGAATGTAACACCACCGTTGCTCCAAGTGAGAGTATAACTGGACTGCTTAAAGGCAGTCCTAGATTGCGAAGTAGGATTTCCAAACATCGTTGTCGATGATTAGAAAAACGCCGACACGATAATAAAAAGTGATCGATGGATTCTGGTTCATTGCAGAGGTAGCATATTGGGGATGCTGCCAGACCACATCTGTGCAAGTAAAAATTTAGTTGTGGAATACGGCAACGCAGCCTTGTAAATGTTACTTCGAATTGCCGGTTGCCAAGAATAATTTAGATGTATAAAATCTGTAGAATTTGCTAACGCGAGGCTTTTCTTGTCTTCGCTCAAAGAAAACTGTCTATATCTGGCTGCAGGGATATGCGCAGTTGCCGGCAGCACAGATATTGCTGGACCTTTTAAAGAAGCTCGTGCTAAAGAATCCGCTGTTTCATTAAGTTGGATGTCTCGGTGGCCTGGTACCCATACTAAATGAACTAACCTTAAGTGGGGTAGAGCTAATGCGTAAAACGTGTTCAATGCTGTTGAATTTGTAGACGCGTTAAGCGCGCTGCATACAGAAAGGGAATCTGTCACGTTAACAACTTTTGTGACATTTAGCGGTAACTTTCGCAATGCAAGAACTATTGTCAGAATTTCGGCCTGAAAAACTGATGTGTAATCTGGCAGGCGAAGTGAAAAAGACCAATCGAGGGATGGTGAGTAAATTCCCACGCCTGCCTTCTCTTTACACGAGGAAGCATCAGTCGCTATTACATTTATTGGGAAATGGCCCAAATAGTCTTGCAAAAGGGCATTCAAATATGTTGGTGGCAGTAGTTTTGCGTTATTGGGGCAAATGTCCGCAAATTCTATTTTAAGGGACAATGTGGACCTATCAAACGGAATGATTTCCTTAATGCGAACATTTAAAGGAGCTAATTGTGCCTGCACAAATACAACCTTGCGGGGTATGTAACCGGGGCCACGTGTTATCAAAAAATAAGTTTGGTTCACTAATAAATATATATTCTGTACGTCTAAGAGGATATTCATAAGTCCTTAAGTAGGTTTGAACCGTAAGCATGCGGAATCTCGTGCGAAGACAAGGTAATCGTGCTTCCTGGTGCTTTAGAATCACCAGCACAGACATCTTCTTCGTCTTCGAATTAGCCTGTCCTACTAATGCACATACTGTCGTCGTCGTTGAAACGTCTAGATAGAGTACGCGTCAATATACATATGACGAAGATGAAGGGGTAATTTAATGCTCACCATATATATATTGCGAGACAGCTGTTCAACCTCGATGGTTTATTATGCAGGCCGCGCGCTGAAGCGAATGACGCTGGCCATGATAATGAGTACATACAGATGAAGAAGATGAAGGGATAATATAATGCTCACACAATTACCCCGCCCCCCCTTCCGCATGGAAGCGGCCAACCTGGCCGCTGGCTATGGCGGCGAACGCCGTGTGAAAGGCTTTAAAAGTGAAACATGCACAATCTCTGTGGTACGGTAGCGGCCGTCCAAAGGCGTAACAACGGGAGTGACACGATAGTTCACTAACGAAGTCTGTTCCTGAACACTGTAGGGCCCGACAAACGGGACTGCAATTTCTCGCATAAGCCAGGAACGCGAACTGGAGTGCACAGCAACACTTCGTCTCCAGGCTGGAAGGAAACGACACGGTGGGATGCATCATAGCGAGTTTTGCGGTCTTGTTGACTGGCGTCGGTGTTGAGGCGGGCGTGTTGGCGACACTGGGCAATGCGCGAAACACATTGCTCACAAATTGATGTGTACGAGGGCACGGGGACGTCAAAGAAAGAGAAGTCGAGGATAGTGATCGGTTGATGACCATACAGAAGGAAAAAGGGCGAGTACCCCGTTGTGCGTTGGACGGCCGTGTTGTAAGCGAAGGTGACGAATGGGAGAAAACATCCCAATTGGTGTGGTCAGGGTTGATGTACATTGAAATCATGTCGGACAGCGTACGATCAAAGCGCTCTGTGAGGTCATTAGTTTTAGGGTGGTAGCTGGAAGTCGTTTTATGGATGGTATTGGACGCACGGAGAACATCGTCGAGAAGTTTAGACAGCAAGGTCCTGCCGCGGTCACTCAGAAGGATACGTGGGGCTCCGTGTCGTAAAAAGATGGCTTCCTAGAAAAAGGATGCAACCTCCGCTGCGGAACCGGAAGGTAGTGCGTCTGTTTCAGCGTACCGTGTCAAGTGGTCTACAGCTGTGACAATCCATCGTTTACCGCCAGCCGATAAGGGTAGTGGTCCATACAAGTCGATACCAACGACTGCGAAAGGAGCTTCAGGACACGGGACAGGTTGTAGCAGTCCAGCCGGAGGTGAGGTCAGTCGTTTGCGGTGTTGGCAGATCGAACAGGAAGCCACGTATTTTGCTACGCTTGTTGCAAGTCCAGGCCAAGAGAAGCGGCTGCGAATTCGCTCAGAGGTTTTATGAAAACCAAAGTGACCGGCAGTGGGATCGTCATGAAAGGTCTCGGGTATCTGGGTCCGAAGTGATCGGGGAACTACAGGGACCCAACGGTGTCCTTCGGGATGAAACACGTACCGGTATAGCACCTAATTTTCAATCTTGTGGTTCTTCAACTGCCGACGGAGTCGAGCGTTAGGTGTGCGAAAGGATCCCCGAATACATTCCATAACGGGTAGGAGTCACTACGTTGGCAAGTTGCAAACGTATGAGAATGGCTAGGTGGGAGCCGGTCGAGCGCTGCGAGTGAAGGAAATGCAGGAGAGACGTCTGGCGGGTTGCTCATGGAAGGTGGTAAGCAGGCAGTGTTTGAAGACGGTGGTAGGGGAGAACGAGAGAGAGAGCATCGGCATCCTGGTGTTTCTTTCCAGGCTTGTAGGTGACGTCGAAGTCGTATTCTTGTAAACGAAGTGTCCAACGGCCGAGACGTCCCGTTAAATTATTGCGATAGCAATTATATGGACACTTCAACCGGATTTCTGCCGCCGGCGTCGCCGTCGTCGTCGCCGTCGCCGTGAGGTTCCGTATAGATTCCAAGGGCGATAAAATCGTCGCCGCGCGCCGTATGCGCGAGCGAAAGCGCGCCGGGGACGCGCGCTATCACGGAGGGCGAAACCCCCCCCCCCCCCCCCCGCGCGCTATCACGGAGAGCGAACGCTCGGCCGAAAGCAAACGTGACCGTCTCGCAAAAGACCGTGGGTGTATGGGAGGGAGGAAGGGCGGCGGGGCGGCGCTGTGCTCCGGCACCAAAGGCGTATCTTGCCACTCAATCTCCCACGCGAAAGCAACAAAGCGGGAAGAGGGGGTCAGGGGGGCAGCTTCTCCTCTGCCAACAACTTCTTTGCGCTTTGCCCGGGCATGCCGGTCGTCCGCGCCGTTTCTTATCTCCACACGGCTCTAACGTTTCTATGCGCTGTGCATTCGCCGCTCAGTTTCCGTTGAAGCGATAGACCGCGCGAACCTGCGCTTGCTGCCAGCGTTTTGACAGTCGTTGACTGCGGTCATTCAGTGTGATCTATTCATATTTGCTTGTGCGCGCTGACACCACGATTGCTAATTCAGTTAGTAAGCCAATGTGTCCAAGTTCATGCAGCCGATAAAACTACTATCCCTACCCCGAATAGCTCTCTACTAATTTGCTATCGCAATCGATGCTTCGCCTTTCGGGCGAAACTGCGACATTTTTTTTACTGTCGCCAACCAGCACAAGGCGTGGTGATCAGTAACGACCGTAAAGTGGCGGCCGTGCAGATAAGGCCGGAATTTTCGGACGGACCAACCAACGGCAAGACACTCTTGCTCGGTAATCGTATAATTTTTCTCTGCAGGTGTTAGCGTGCGGCTTGCGTATGCGACCACACGTTCTTCGGAAGTTTGCTGACGTTGCAGAAGAACAGCGCCGATACCATGGCTGCTGGCGTCAGTATGTAGAAGAGTGGGTGCGGTGTTGTCGAAATGACAAAGCACAGGTTCGGACGTGAAGGCACGCTTGAGGGCGTCAAAAGCAGTTTGGCATTCGTCCGACCATACATAGGGAGCTCCAGAAGGAAGTAGTTGATGGAGCGGCGCCGCAATGGTGGCAAAGTTATGTATGAAGCGCCGGAAATACGAGGCTAGGCCAAGGAAGCTACGCAAGTCTTTGGCGCATTGAGGCCTGGGGAAGCGTAGGACAGCGATAATCTTATCGGGGTCAGGTCGAATGCCCCCCTTGCTGACAAGGTGTCCGAGTACTTTAATGGTTTTGCTGGCGAAGTGGCACTTTTGTGTATTCAGCTGAAGGCCAGCAGGAGAGAGGCATGTCAAGACTTCGTCGAGGCGCTGCAAGTGCAGATGGAAGGTCGACGAAAATATGACGATGTCGTCAAGGTAGCTTAAGTAAGTCTTCCACTTTAGGCCCCGTAGTACGTTGTCAACCATCCGCTCAAATGTGGCGGGAGCATTACACAGGCCGAAAGGCATTACGTTAAATTCGTAAAGTCCATCGGGTGTGGCAAAGGCAGTTTTTTTCCTTGTATTCTTCGTGCATGGGGATCTGCCAGTTTCCGGAGCGTAGATCAAGGCTGGTGAAATACTCCGCGCCTTGTAATGAATCTAACGCATCATCGATTCGGGGCAGTGGATATACATCTTTGCGGGTTATTATGTTCAAGGCACGGTAGTCTACGCAAAATAACAATGAGCCGTCTTTCTTACGCACCAAAACGACAGGTGACGACCAAGGGCTTGAGGAAGGGCGGATGATGCTTCATTTCAGCATGGCGGCAACGTGGGTATCAATGATGTGGCGTTCGGCGGAAGAAAGACGATATGGCCGCCGGCGCACGATGGAAGTTCCATCTGTGTGTATGCGATGAGCCGTTGCAGAAGTCTGTCCCAGAAGAGGAGAGTGCACGTTGAAGGAGTCTTTATGCTTGGATAACAACGCCAGTAACTCTTCCGTCTGCTGTGGCGTTAGATCAGTGCTGATTGCACGAGCGAGAACAGAAGCAGCGGCCATATCTATAGCTGTAGGTGCCTGTGAAACAGCAGTAGTCGAGGTAAGCACAGAGACAGGCTGAGTGTCCAAGACGCAAATTACAACAGCGCCTTTAGGAAGAAGTACTAGCTCAGTGGTTCTGTTGAGTACAGCCAAAGTGGCCGTACCGTTGGTGAAGCGAACAAGGCTAGGTGCCAGAGCAATCCCTTTGGATAGGCAACTAGCTGATGGTACAACTAAAACGTCACCATCGGCGATGTCAGAGTTAACTACAAGAAGTTGTTCGCGGCCAGGAGGCACCATACAATCGTCAGCAGTTCGTAAGCAAAGGCGCGGGTCGGGCACGTCGTCGGAATTGTCGGTCTCGGTCAAGTTAACGAGGCGTTGACGGCACGAAATGAAAGCGGACGCCGAAGAGAGAAAGTCCCACCCTAGTATAAGCATGTGAGCACAGGAAGTCAACACTGCGAACTGAATATGGTGGCGAATCTCTTCAATCGAAACTCGAACGGTGCATTGCGCCGATGGCCGAATCACAACATTATTTGCGCCATGTAGAATAGCTCCATTGTAAGGTGTAGTAACCTTTCGTTGACGAGAGCACAGGTCAGCGTGAATAACAGAAATAGCTGGGCCCGTATCAATCAATGCAGGAAGGGGTACACCTTCTACACACACTAATAAAGTATTGGCCGGGCACACTGGAGGAATTGTAGTCTGTGCGGGCCATGCAGCTTTCCCTCCAAAAACTGCACCATCTAGTTTTCCGATCGGTAGTCAGGAGTGCGGGAGGCCGGTAGCAGAGGTGATTGCGAGCGTTGGAGAGGGGAAGGTGAGCGGCGGCGCCCTGGACGGTAGTTGCGAGGCTCTTCGGGATTTGGAGGCGGAGTAAGGGAGCGTTGGGAAAGCCGGCGCTGGTAGGGACTCGGAAGAAGCAACGGGTCTCTCTCGTAAACATCGTAACCACGGCGTTCGTCCTGTTCTCGTCTTCGACAAAAGCGCGATATGAGCCCGCGAATACCGCAATAATAACAAAAGGGGCGGGGCGTAGGCCGGGTAGCGTAATATGCTATGGCAGGTGCACGAGGTGCCAGAGTCGCCAGATGGTTGGGAGTAGCAGGAGCAGGAGGCGTTGTCTGAACGAACGCTGGTTGCATAGCCGCAACCTGAGCATACAAGGGCCCCGGCGAAGGAGGGGCACAGCCCACAGTGCAGGTCATGGAGGACAGCTCCTCTTTGTTGATGTCGCGCAGGCCAGGAACCGAAGGTTGCGGCTGAAGAACGGGAGGACTGCGCAGGCCGCACACTTGGAGCTCTTCGCGTATGAGAGTCCGAATCAGGACACGCAGGTCCGTATCCGAGGAAGGAGGCGTGTCACAGGCGGCAGGTTGTAAACGGATGGCCTGCAGGGCGTCCAGATGCTGGCAAGTCGCGATAACATCGTTAACGGTATTTTGATTCTTGATGGCCAGTGCGTTGAACGCGACGTAGGCAATGCCTTTCAGGATATGACGAACACGATCAGATTCAGTCATGGCTGCGTCAACCCGGCGACAAAGGGCGAGGACGTCATCGATATAAGAGGTGTATGTTTCCCCGGGAAGTTGCATGCGTGCATCAAGCTTTTTCTTGGCTACCTCAGAGCGGACGTTTGGGGCGCCGAAAGTTTGCCGAAGCTGGTGTCTGAAAGCCGCCCAGTCAGGGAAGGAGCTCGAACGGTTAAGAAACCAAGTCCTGGCAACGTTAGTGAGGTAGAATGCGATGCTCTGAAGCTTGTGAAAATCATCCCACCGGTTAGACTCACTCACTCGGTCATAATTGTTTAGCCAGTCGTCAACGTCTTCACTAGGAAGGCCAGCGAACATGGTGGGATCGCGTTGCCGCGTGCTGACGGTCCATGAAGGAACGGCCGGTGGGGCAGAGACGGTGACGCTGGGGGCTCCTGGTGGATGTTCTTGGGGCATGGTGGCGGAAAGGCGGGGCAAGCGGCGACCGGAACGAAGCTCCAGGGAAACTCGAAGTCGTAGAGAACCAAGGGATCGAGCGCAGCCTCCACCACTTGCGAGACAGCTGTTCAACCTTGACGGTTTATTATGCAGGCCGCGCGCTGAAGCGAATGATGCTGGCTATGATGATGAGTATATACAGATGAAGAAGATGAAGGGGTAATATAATGCTCACAATAAATATATATATATATATATGCTGTATGCCTGATTGCACAGAAAGGTATGCCGTTTGCATTCAATTGTTAAACTCGCGTTTTGTCTTAACGCCACAAAATTCTCCGACCAACGAGAGGTATACAGCTTCGCTGTAAAAACTGTCGCAGTTTCACCCGACAGGCGAAGCATCAATTGCGATAGCAAATTAGTAGAGAGCTATACGGAGTAAGGATAGTAGTTTTATCAGGTGCATAAACTTGGACGGTTGAAGCGACCGCGCGGTTGAAGCGACCGAACGAGCAGGCTGCCAGATAAAAAAGGACGCGCGTGCGCAGTATGTGCCCTCGGACTTAGGCGCGCGGCCGTCAGAAGGCGCAGCGATGCAGTTTAGTCGCCGCTCCCGTGGTCTCTAAAATTTTGCACTCGACTGTACGATGTGGTAGCGCCTCAAGAGCAGCCATCGACAGATTCCCGCCTCTTGCACACGTGGGAAGCACGCGAAAGCCTCACGCAAAGGTGGCAGCGCCAATCACAACAACAAGCTGCGACGGCGCATAGCGAAGGTCGAACGTGAGATCCACGCTCACACCTCTACACTGGAACGTCAGCAGTGGGTCCAGATCTGCAACAGCCTCAACGGCTAGCTGGGCTGCAAGAAGACATGGCACCTGCTGCGACACCTGCTGGATCCCGGCAACACCAAGTCGGCGGCACGCAATCAACTGCCGAAAATAATACACCAATACCCCGGCACCGACGCGGAGCTGCTTGCGGAGCTCGCCAGCCGGTACATTAACACCTCGAGCCTGAGCGACACGCACCTGCCACACTACGTCGGAGCTCCCAACGAACAGCTGGACTCTGACATCTCGGAGGCAGAGGTCTACGCTGCACTACACAAGCTGCGCACGACGTCAGCGCTGGGCCCCGACGGGGTTACGAACAAGGCCCTGCGTAACCTCGACCCGAAGTGCATGAGAGCTCTAGAAAAAGATTAATAAACGTGGGCAGGCGGGCACTGCGAAGAGAGGAAGAAGTTGGAACGATGAGCTCTCTGTCTGGTTTCTTCGCGTCTCGTTAGTTTCCTACATTTTGGTGCCGAAAACCTCCGTGCGGACTCGTTCCCTTCATCGCACGTCTTCAAGGACCTTCTACTCTACCGCTTCGCGCTGCGGGTGGCGAGCACTGACTAGATAACGCATCGTTCGTGATCGGCGTGGAGACCAGACATCTATCAAGAGCTAGTTCGATGGATCGCCTCAAGACCAAGCGATCGGCTCGATGAGCACAGAATACGAAGATTCTACAGGTAGCTCGGTTGCTGCTTACAGATGCTACCGTGGACAAGCCCAAGCTTTCAGGTATTTTTGACCGTCTATCTGCTAGCAACAACGAACTCTCGAAACCTAACGATGCACTCGAAGAGCACATTGCCGACGATGAGCTCGAAGCAGAATACGTAACTGCTGCAGAATATAACAATCAAGCTATCAGCATGCTTGCCGAGATTCGTTGCAAGATGGACGCTTTGGAACGCGCGGACAGTACAGCGGAGACTGCTTCTCAGAACTGAAGCCCGACAGTTCCTCATGCTATGGCCAGAATTGGCCCAAGGCTACCGAATCTTGATATGCCAACATTTAAAGGCGACATTCACAAATGGGCAGCTTTCTGGGAGCAGTTCGAGCAGACTGTTCATCTCAACAATGCTATATCGACCACGACCAAGTTTTTCTATTTACGGCATTATCTTGCCGGGGAAGCGGCAGCGGCCATTGGCGGTTTACCGACTTCTGAAGCTTGCTACGCAGATGCCGTAGAACTTCTCAAAGAACGTTTTGGTGATCGTAAAAAGATAGTGCAGCACCACCTAATAGCACTTCGCCATCTACCTCATGTAAAGTCCGGAAGCGACGTACGCGGCCTGAGGCAGCTGTATATGATGCCGCGCAACTAAATATCCGCTGTCTGACTGCACTAAACGTACCCACTGTCAGTTTCTCTGCAATGCTGATTGATATTTTACAGAAGGCATTGCCATACGAGATTGTTCTTGCATATACGCGAGGAAAGTGGAGTCAGACTTTAAGACAACCTGAATCCGATACGAACGTCTCGGAGCCAGCACTAGCAGCTGCAACATCGGAAGCAGAGTTAAAAGAGCTGCTCATGTTCACACGTGTTGAGGTAGAAAGCCGAGAGCAGTGCAACACATCGTCACAACGGTCTGTCGGTGACCGTGCTGAGAGAACTCGAGGCAGCAGCACCGCTTCCATACTGCACAGTACATCATACAGCTGGAACGAGTGTTTCTTCTGTCGATCTAAGAAGCATGGTACACGCGCCTGCGACGCCAACCTATCTCTTGTTTCCAAAAAAGAGAAGCTCGCTAAGGATAACCGCTGTTAAAGATGTACATCACGAGGTCACCAGGCACGGTCTTGCCATGTCAAACTCACGTGCTCAGCTTGTCACGGAAGACACGCCTCGAGTATGTGTGACCCGAACTACAGGAAGAAAGACACTACAGCGGAAACTTCGCGAACAGCGGTGGCTTCGGGTAGCACATCAAGAATAGTCTAATCGCAATCAGTAATGCTTTGCGACAGAGATTCCACAAATGCTTGCGCAAAGATGGACAAAGAAGTGTACCTGCAGACTTTTCGCGCTTTTGTCTTTAAAAATAACAGGTCCAGATACATCAGAGGGATTCTGGATGGAGGCAGTCAGAGATCATTCATGGCAGAAGATCTCGCTGTGAAACTGCAACTGCAGATACTGGGAGAAACCCGAATTGGGGGCATTCAACACGTTTGGCAACGCATCCCCAAGTTCTGCTGAAATACGCAAAGTTGTTGAAGTACCACTGCGTAGTCAACACTGTTCCGACATCCATATTGTTCAAGCAAATATAGTTCCAGTTATCTGTCACGACATTGCTGCGCCGACAGCTGATAACAATTTCATTCAGAAGCTGCGACGTGAGGGCAAATTTCTTGCCGACGACAAGAATTTTCTTGAAGCGGAGACTGAGAACGGCCTCAGCTTGTTGATTGGAGCTGACCATCTTTGGAAAATCATGACGGGAGAAGTTGTCAGGAGCAAAGAAGTTAAAGGATTGGTCGCAATCAACACGGCACTCGGTTGGACACTGCAAGGGCCGAGTCGCCAAAAAGCCTTCCTTGACTGCGACGCTAACGTTATGGTCTGCGTTCTGCGAGTGGAAACGATTAGAGACAACGAAACAGCGCAATCTTGGAACGAAGATCAAAAACAGCTACTTGGAAGCAACCATGATACTGCCCTCACACGTATACAAAAACTGGCAAAGAGGCTATCGATGAAGAAAGGATTATTGGAGCGATACGACACAGTCACTCGGCAATATCTGGAGCTAGGGCACGCTGAAGTGGTACTTAAGGATGTTCCCATTGATGGGGACACCTATTATACGCCTCATCGGGAAGTTATACGAGAGGATTCGCTGACCACCAAGCTGCGGGTTGTGTTTGACGCATCGTCCCACGCTGAAGGCTTCCCATCCCTCAACGACTGCTGCGATAAAGGGTTCAACCTCAACCCAGAGCTTCGACAAGTACGGCGCTCATCATGCGATACGAAGCATTTTCACTGCGCCATGTGTACAGACTCAACGAGCACACTGAGCTGCATCCGGGGTGACTACGAGAAGTTGCGTCAGTTTGTAAAGCACAGAGTGAATGAAATCGCAGCAGTTGGTGACCCACTGCAATGGTGTTACTGCCCAGGAGAAGACAACCCGTCAGATTTATTGACTAGCGGCGTATCTTTAAAGGTTCTACGTACATGTCGCAGCTGGTGGAGGGGACCTGAATGGCTATCTCAGCCAAGATCAACCTGGCCTACAGACTCAGACATGAGCACACCGATCTACGAAGAGTCAGAGTGTGACACGCAACATGAACTTATTCAAGCACCGGAAAAAGTGGACACCCTGATGGACGTAAGGAAGTTTAGCAAGCTGCAGAAGCTCCTGCCCGTCGCCGCCTGGGTATTTTGGTTTGCGGATCGAAGCAGTCGTACTCAAACGTCACTCGGAGGAACTATTTCGACAGAGGAGCTAAGCTTGGTTGAAATGTTCAGGATCTGTCGTGTCGAGCTCGAAGTATTCGCGAATGATATTGAACACCTTCGGCTTAGAGACACTGTCCCGAAACACTCCTTACTGCGCGATCTCCACCCTTACCTGGATCAAAGCGGGCAGCTTCGACTTAGTGGCCGACTTGAAAATATTGACGCTACAGAGCCCTTTCCAATATGTTCTGCGCACTTTCTTGTCGGACATTCATTTTCTGCCTCCCCAGAGCCAACCAACAGCGACTACGGAGCTCTGAGTGCTGAGTCTATGTGACGTGACCTCATCGAGGAGCCTATTTTCTCTAGAAGTATTTGGCCACTGGGACGAGTCGAGGATATCTTCCCTGGCGAAGATGGAATAACCTGAGCCTGCCCTGTGACAGCTCAAGATGGCAAGTTTACAAGAATACCAGTGCAGAAATCGCACAAGCGTGAATTGGACGTTGCTACTGGGGGCGGGAGTATGTAGAAAAAGACTAATAAACGTGGGCAGGCGGGCACTGCGAAGAGAGGAAGAAGAAGTTGGAACGGTGAGCTCTCTGTGTGGTTTCTTCGCGTCTCGTTAGTTTCCTACAAGAGCAATAACCGAATACATGAACGAGTGCTGGCATTCCGGCCGTTTACCTCCCGAGTGGAAACACGCGCGGGTGGCGTTCATACCAAAACCGGGCAAGAAACTGAACCTAGAGAATCTACGCCCCATTTCACTCACCTCCTGCCTAGGCAAGCTCATGGAGCATGTAATATTCTACCGCTTACAGAACTTTGCAGAGGAACAGGATCTTCTACCACCCACGATACTCGGTTTTCGGGCACACTTGTCTACCCAGGACGTCCTCCTTCAATTACACAACGACCTCTTGCATCCAGACAGTGATTCGAGCGCGAAAGCTGTACTGAGTCTGCACGTCCATAACGCTTTTGACAATGTGCTCCACGCGGCCGTGCTCGAGAGCTTAGCCGACTTGCAACCCGGCGAACGAACCTACAACTATATCAGGGCGTTCCTCACAGGCAGGACGGTCGAGCTCGCGGTGGGGGACCTGCGCTCGGCTCCCATCCGGCTCTGGAACAGAGGCACGCCGCAAGGCGCAGTCCTGTCACCATTCCTATTCAACCTCGCAATGCGCACCCTCCCTCCGAAACTGAGTGAAGTCCCGGGACTCAGACACATGCTATACGCCGACGACATCACGCTCTGGATGTGCGAAGGGTCGGACGGCACAGTTGAAGAAACGCTCCAACACGCCACCAACATCGTCGTGCAACACGTGAAGGCAGCGGGATTAGAGTGCTCTCAGCACAAGTCGGAGCTCCTCCTGATCCGACCACCCGACTGAAGCAAGCACAAGTCACCCCCACCGCACATCACGATACGCGTAAACCAGCAGTAAGTTACCCACGTCGAGGACATACGAGTACTGGGCACGGGCGCGGATCCAGAGGGGATGTCCGGATGTCCTGACCCTACCTCCCCTCAGATTTCTGCATCGCCCCCTCGCTGACAGGGGGATGGCCCTGTCGCAAAAAATGGCCACCAGCATTCTTCAAAAGTATTTTTCGCGAGTACCAGTGGTATCAGCCATGTAGAAGTAAAGCTAGCTCGCTCACAAGCTCAGTTGTATTCCGTAGGAGTGTGGTGTCGCGAAGTTGCCGTAGTTATTTTTTCTCATGAACACCTTGGACATCCTGGCGCCTGCCGTGCCTTACTCGTCCCGTCGGTGGCGTCGAATGAACGAGGAGACGTCCCTTTTGCCAAACACGCCGAGGTCCGCTCGAGCGCCTTCGCGCCTGATTAACTTAGTTTCCCCTTGGGGTGTCAATGGTTCCCTGATTGGCTGTCATCGGTTCCGTGACCAACCTGTTTAATGAAAGAAATCTCTTGCTGAAGTGTTCATATATAAATAATAGCAACCAGCAGCTAAACTAAGAACTACGCATAGGCAACTTTTTTTAACGGTAGCACTCATTGTGATCACAGTTACACATTGACAATATCCAGTACGAGAACAGTACCGTTCGTACGCTACATGTTTTTCATTGTAACTTCGCAGTTTTATTGTCGTACATTAAGCACAGGTGGCTCAAGCCCGCCGGATCCGTTTATCTGAGTGGGCGTTCTCGCGGAGCGGGGCGAAGCCTCGAGCCGCGGCTGCGAAGTGGGGGAGCGTGACGTCAGCGGCCAACGCCAGCGCGCGGGCCTAGGATGGCGTCGCGTGGTTAGAGAAACGGGAGCACATGCGCGCCATGTGTAAAAGGATGACGTCGCGTGGGAAACAAAACATGAAGACGCTGGCTCGCGCTCTCGCCTACAACGCCACATCGTTATTCTTGTAGGTGGCGACGTGAGTCTTCATACGCGGTGATTCGCATATCGTAAACAACCAGCGTAGTGGTTGCTGCGTTGGAGCGGAGCGTTACGCCCGTATTCAAGAACGTTCCTCTAGTAAACACACCACCACGACTCAAGAGAGAAGATGGCACCGCCATCCCTCCACAGAAGTGGTCACCGAGCTTCATGATCATTCACGGGAATTCATGAGAATTGTCGCGTCTTTATTCTCGATTATTCCACGCAGTAAGACAATTGAAATTTGGAGTCTGATATCTCGGAGCACGGACACGCTAGAATAATTCTTCCGATTGATGATGCTGTGTAGAAACTCGACTGTCTCTAAGCTTTCAATATAAACATACCCACTTACTGCAGTCAACAAAAAATAATTCTTCAATTTTAGTTAATTGGGCTGCTCACAGCGATAATTATCATCTCACTTTGTGCCCCCCTAGCCACATAACTTATTTGCACAGGTGGTCTTCGCGTGCCTCCCAGTGCCTAACTTTAAGAAAACCATAAAGCTTAGTTTTGAACACCCTGTATTATCAGGCGCAGCCGCCAAGCACATGGCTGTATTGGGTAACGTCCTTTTCCTATAAGCTCAGAGAAACCGATACCTGGCTTCGCTACAGGTCTTCTTCCTCTTTCTGTGATTTTTCGTGCCAAAACCAGTTCTGATTATGAGGCACGCCGTAGTGGAAGGCTCCGGATTAATTTTGACCACCTGGGGTTCTTTAACCTGCACTACAACGCAAGAACACGGGCGTTTTTGCATTTCGCCTCCATCGAAATGCGGCCGCCGCGGCAGGGATTGGATCCCGCGATCTCGTGCTCAACGCCTGAGCTGACTGAGCCACCAGGGAGGGCTACAGGTGTTGCTTTAGCCGTAGAAAACGCGGGTTTATCGTGAGGAAGAACGGTAAATTTCGCTAAATAAGAAAGGATACTATCATAATCATCATCATCCTCATTGACAGAAGCTGAACCCCCCCCCCCCACCCCCTCAGAAAAAATCTGGATCCGCCGCTGACTGGGCATGATACTGCAGCAGAACCGGTGGAACGGCATCATCATTGACCGGCTCCAGATGATGGTGAACCAGCCACAAGATTGCTGCACAGAGTGACCACGCGTAAGCAGGGCATGAAAGAGAAAGACCTGCTTCAACTCGTACAAGCCATAGTCGTCAGCCGTCTCACCTATGCACTACCATACCTACATTTACAGAAGACAGAACGAGCTCCCCTCGACTGCATTATACGACACGCACACAATTTAGCCCTCGGCTTACCAAGACACACCTCCACCGAAAAACTTCTTCAACTGGGGCTTCACAACACCTTCGAAGAACTCATTGAAGCACATCACACATCACAGGTTCACCGTCTTCAAGGTAGCAAGACGGGCCGCTGTATCCTCGCTCGAATGGGCCTCAGAGCGTCCCCGATGGGCAGCGACCCCGCCACCATTCCACCACACATCAGGCGCATGTTCGTCATCAAACCTCTGCCCAAAAACACACTCGCCGCCCACCAAACGGCAGAAGAAGAGCGAGGGCCCAGGCACTACACAAGACGTACGGGAGGAACTCCGCCGTGATGTACGCTGACGCAGCCCAGTACTCTGATCGACGCCACACCTACGCCGTTTGCGCCGTTCCAGGCCCAGGATTCAAGGCACAGACGACTTCGAGCTGGCTAAGCGTTGCCACAGTCACCGAAGCAGAAGAAGCCGCCATTGCGTTGGCCGTGGTCTCAACTGACGCCTGTATAGTTATGAACAACTCCAAAACCGCCATAACAAACTTTGCGCGAGAAATAGTGGCACACACTACACTAAAGCTCCTACAGTCACTACAAAACAGTGGAGAACCACGCTCAGTAGAGTTGATATGGGTCCCGGCTCACGCGGGGAATCCAGGGAACGAAGCGGCCCATCAACATGCTTGAGGATTCGTCAGCCGAGCGGTGGGCCCGCCGTACCCGGAGACCTCAAACGAAGTCCTGCACTCATATCACGACATAACCCAGTACTACCGTCTTATACGACATACTAGGCCCGCACCACGCAATAAACTAAAGAAGCGTCAGGAGGTCAACTGGCGCAGGTTACAGACATACTCATACCCGAACCCCTACGTATACTCTTACATTTACCAGGATAGATTAAGTCCGTACTGTCACCTGTGCGGCGAGCTAGCTACGCTCAGTACATCCTCTGGGACTCCGAAGAGGATCCCCCTCCACCCGATCTCCTAGCCTCTCCCTCACCTTCATCGTGGGAGGAAGTGCTTCTTAGCTCCATTCCGGACGTGCAACTCCGAGCCGCGTAGCGAGCCGAAGAAGTCGCTGTCCTGCATCGCCTGGCGGCCATTTGGCCTTCCTGAGGAGCCCATGGACTAGCTCCCCACTCTGACGAATAAAGTTGTCTCTCTATCTCTCTCTCTCCGACGTGCGTTCGCTCCCCGTGAAAGCGCGCGCCCCTCGCGCTTCTTCAGTCGCACATACAGCGTCCGGAGCGTGGCGAGGATTTCATCGCCGTTGACGTCATACGGAACCTCACGGCGACATCGACAATGACGGCAAAAATCCGCTTTGGAGTGCCCATATAATTGCTATCGCAATAAAAAATTATAGTCACGTTCACAAAGTGAACGTGGGTGAGGCGCAAGCATATGGGCGGGACGAACGTGCACCGCGGCGTCCAAGCGCCACCGGAAAAGGTGCGAACGTGGTCGTGGATGCTACATTGATCTCGACGGTGCGACGGCTTGTGGTGGTGGCGCTTGTGTAACGTCGGCAAGAGCTTCTCTGTACATCCTCTTTCACGGGGTGGAGTGGAACCGGAAATTTTTAAGTGAACTCTGGCGCTAGTGTCTACGGAAGCAACGAGCATGAGAGCGAAGGGCAGTGCATAGATTTGCCTTAACTTCCTCTTCTGGTCTCAAACGTAGTCGTCACTCTTCAAGTTGATTATTACCAACAAAATCATCTTCATTATTATCAGCCTATCCTTATGTCCAACGCAGGATGAAGGCCTCTCCCTGCGATCTCCAATTACCCCTTTCTTGCGCTAGCTGATTCCAACTTGCGCCTGCAAATTTCCTAATTTCATCGCCCCACCCAATTTTCTGCTGTCCTCTACTGCGCTTCTCTTCTCTTGGCACCCATTCTTTAACTTCTACGCAATACCTGGCCTGCCGAGCTCCATTTATTTCTCTTAATGTTAACTACAGTATCGGCTATCTTGGTTTGCTGTCTGATCCCCGCCGTTCTCCTCATGTCTCTTAACCTTACTCCTGACATTTATCGCTCCATCGCTCTTTGTGTGGCCCTTAACGTGTTCTCGAGCTTCTTTGTTAACCTCCAAGCTTCTGCCCAATCATTGCATTCTGCACCGGTAGAATGCAATGATTGTACAGTTTTCTTTTCAACGACACTGGTAAGCTCCCAGTTAGGATTTCGCAATACCTGCCGCATGCACTCCAACCCAATTTTATTTTATTGCGATAGCAATTATATGGACACTTCAACCAGATTTCTGCCGTCGGCGTCGCCGTGAGGTTCCGTATAAAGTCCAAGGGCGATGAAATCGTCGCCGCGCGCCGTATGCGCGAGTGAAAGCGCGCGGGGGACGCGCGCTATCACGGAGAGCGACCGCACGGCGGAAAGCAAACGCGACCGTCGCGCGAAATACCGTGGGGGTTTTGGAGGGAGGGAGGCGGGGCGACGCTGTGCTCCTTCACCAAATGCTTATCTTGCAACTGGGCGCAAGGGGAACTGGCCACTCAATCTCCCACGCGAAAGCAAGAAAGCGGGAAGGCATCGCGGGATGGAAGGAGGGGGGCAGCTTCTCCTCTGCCAACAACTTCTCCTCTGCACAACTCCTCTGCACTTTGCCCGGCGGTGGAGGTCGCCGGCACCGTCTCTTATCTTCACACGGCTTTGACCTTTATATGCGCTGTGCATTCGCCGCTCAGTTTCCGTTGAAGTGATAGACCGCGAGAACCTTGGCCCGCTGCGGCGGCTGCGCTTGCAGCCAGCATTTTGACAGTCGTTGTCTGTGGTCATTCAGTGCGATCTATTCATGTTTGCTTGTGCGCGCTGACACCATGCTTGTTAATTGAGTTAGTAAGCGAATGTGTCCAATTTTATGCAGCCGATAAAACTACTATCCCTACTCCGAATAACTCTCTACTAATTTGCTATCGCAATTGATGCTTCGCCTTTCGGGTGAAAGTGTGACATTTTTTTCTGTAAATTTCCTTCTCCTGATCAGGGTCCCCTGTGAGTAATTGAACTAGATAAACGTACTCCTTTACAGACTCTAGAGGCTGACTGGCGATTGGGATTGTTTGTTTCCTTTCCAGGCTATTGAACATTATCTTCATCTTCTACATATTAATCTTCAACCCCACTCTTGCACTTTCTTAGTTAAGGTCCTCAATCATTTGTTGGAATTCGTCCCCAGTGTTGCTGAACAGGACGTCATCTGCAAATCGAAGGTTGCTGGGAAATTCGGCGTTGATCCTCACTCCTAAGCCTTCCCATTCTAATGTCGTGAATACTTTTTTTAAGCTTGCAGTGAACAGCATTGGGGAGATTATGTCTTCTTGCCTGACCCCTTTCTTGATAGGTAATTTTCTACATTTCTTGTGTTACAAGGGCACTGCGGAATTTTTGTAGATACTTTACAAGATATTCACGTATGCCTCCTGTATTCCTTGATTACGCAATTCCTTTATATATGATTGCTGGAATCTCTAACTTTTCAAATGCCTTGTCATAATCTATCAAAGTCATTTAGAGAGTTTGATTGTACTCCTCAGATTTCTCAGTTACCGTATGATATCGGCTTGTGCAAACACATCACAGCTCACACCCATAACACACCCCACCACACGGCAATGGGAGGCAGTACTGTCCAGCTCCGACTCGACGGACCAGCTAAACGCGGTCAACCGAGCGAGAAGGGCAGCTAAGGCCGCTGGACTCATGGACTGAGGGGACCGCCCACTGCGGAGCGGAGGAGCTACCTACGCTCATGGGCTATTTTGCATAAACTTTATTCTCTCTCTCTCTCTCAATTACCTGAATGATGTGATGGATGTAATCCATTTAGAATATCCCTTCCTGAAGCCATGCTGTTCTCTTTAAAGATTAAAGTCAAGTGTTGCTCTGATTCTATTGGAAGTTTCCTTGGTGAAAATTTTATACGATACTGAAAGCAAGCTAATGGGCCTATAATTGATCATTTTTTAAGGTCTCCCTTCTTATGGATTAGAATAATGTTGGAATTCTTCCAGCTCTCCGGTACACTTGGAGTCGTGAAGCATTTGTATAAAAGGTAGCAAGCTTTTCAAGCATATCTCCACCGTCTTTGATCAAATCGACTGTTATGCCTTCTTCTCCTTCCGCGTTTCGCCGGATCATGTCTTCAAGGCCCTTGTAACTTCATAGCTAGTTATAGAACGAGCATCTGTATACTGTTGAGCGCTACTTTGAATGAAGGTAGCTTTGCTGCTCTGGGTACTTACCGTACAGGTCGGTATAAAATTTTGTCGCTGCTTTCAATATGTCATCGAAATTGCTGATGATATTACCCTGCTTATATTTCAGTGCATGTATCTCGCCTTGTCCTATGCCAAGTTTTCTTCTCACTGATTTCATGCTACGTCCATATTTTACTGCTTCCTCAATCTTTTTCACGTTACAATTTCGAATATCCCTTACTTTCTTTTTGTTGATCAGTTTTCACAAGTCAGCGAATTCTATGTGATCTCATGAGTTATACACTTTCATGCTTTGTCGTTACTTTATTAGGTTATTCGTTACTTGGGAGAACGTACCTACCGGTTGCTTTGGTGCCTTACCTCACACTATAATTGCTGCTTTAGAAATCAGCCTCGTAATGGTTTCATGCATTACCTCTATGTTGTCTTTATATTCATTTTCTGAAGCTGCATATTTGTTGGCGAGCACCAGCCTAAATTGGTCTGCTTTTACCCTTACTGCCTCTAAGTTGGCCTGTTTCTTCTTGACCAATTAGAGCGCACCTCTTAGGCGCCCGTTCCTGCGGTGAGCTCTGGTGTCGTACCTCGTAACTGAGCGAACAAGCCCCGCGAAAGATGAGAGCAAACGCGGAGCGCAGCGGGCGATGAAAGACGGTGAGAGCAAAGATCGCGCGAGGAGGAAATCGGAGGAGGAGGTTACGGCAAAACCGTCAGTTGAAAAGCGTAGTAGCACGCAAGAGGAACTATGGCGACGATGCTGCGAGATGGCGCCAGAGCAGCGGGCGTCGTTGGGGTGCCTCGATGCGCTCGCTCGCCTCCGCTACTTTCGCGGGGGCGTGCGCATCGAGGCACTCTACGCGTCATCTGTTCACCAAAGCACTGCATGAGCGGAGCTGTGAATCGGGCCACGCGTCAGCCACGCGCTGTTTCTCGCGATCTCCTGATTAGCGAGACACATCCCTCCGTTGGGAACGCACGAGACAAATTGTCCGCGCCAGCCATTATATCGAGAAATGAAAACGCGTATGGCGGTGCGCACAAGTTTCGCATTAGGGATTATAGTAATCGTCGGTGAATTTTATTGCGATAGCAATTATATGATATCGCAATTATATATGGTAATATATGTGGTACCGCAAAGTATCGAAGTACCGCAAAGCCTGTATGCCATCGGCGTCACCGTCGCCGTGAGGTGCTGCTGCCATTTGGCAGCAGCAGCTTGCGGCAGCGTGCATACCTGTCTGACACTGCAAATTTTTACCATACAGACTGCCGGTTACCGATCCTACCGCAAGACCACTGTGGCGCCAGCCATACCGCCCTGCTGTTTCCTTCGTGGGAACGCGTACACCAACTGCATCGTACTGCGCCTGCGTGGTTTCCAGCGTGGCAGTTAAAAGCTCGTGGAAGACTCAGGAACATTCTATTTGGCAGCAGCCTCTTGCGGCAGCGTGTATACCTGTCTGACACTGGAAATGTTTACTGTACAGACTGCCGGTTACCCATCCTGCCAAAGGACCACTGCGGCGCCAGCCATATCGCCCTGCTGTTTCCTTCGTGGGAACGCGTACTCCAACTGCATCGTACTGCACCTGCGTGGTTTCCAGCGTGGCATTAAAAGCTCGTGGAAGACTCAGGAACATTCTATTTGGCAGCAGCCTCTTGCGGCAGCGTGTATACCTGTCTGACACTGGAAATGTTTACTGTACAGACTGCCGGTTACCCATCCTGCCAAAGGACCACTGCGGCGCCAGCCATATCGCCCTGCTGTTTCCTTCGTGGGAACGCGTACTCCAACTGCATCGTACTGCACCTGCGTGGTTTCCAGCGTGGCATTAAAAGCTCGTGGAAGACTCAGGAACATTCTATTTGGCAGCAGCCTCTTGCGGCAGCGTGTATACCTGTCTGACACTGGAAATGTTTACTGTACAGACTGCCGGTTACCCATCCTGCCAAAGGACCACTGCGGCGCCAGCCATATCGCCCTGCTGTTTCCTTCGTGGGAACGCGTACTCCAACTGCATCGTACTGCACCTGCGTGGTTTCCAGCGTGGCATTAAAAGCTCGTGGAAGACTCAGGAACATTCTATTTGGCAGCAGCCTCTTGCGGCAGCGTGTATACCCTGTCTGACACTGGAAATGTTTACTGTACAGACTGCCGGTTACCCATCCTGCCAAAGGACCACTGCGGCGCCAGCCATATCGCCCTGCTGTTTCCTTCGTGGGAACGCGTACTCCAACTGCATCGTACTGCACCTGCGTGGTTTCCAGCGTGGCATTAAAAGCTCGTGGAAGACTCAGGAACATTCTATTTGGCAGCAGCCTCTTGCGGCAGCGTGTATACCTGTCTGACACTGGAAATGTTTACTGTACAGACTGCCGGTTACCCATCCTGCCAAAGGACCACTGCGGCGCCAGCCATATCGCCCTGCTGTTTCCTTCGTGGGAACGCGTACTCCAACTGCATCGTACTGCACCTGCGTGGTTTCCAGCGTGGCATTAAAAGCTCGTGGAAGACTCAGGAACATTCTATTTGGCAGCAGCCTCTTGCGGCAGCGTGTATACCTGTCTGACACTGGAAATGTTTACTGTACAGACTGCCGGTTACCCATCCTGCCAAAGGACCACTGCGGCGCCAGCCATATCGCCCTGCTGTTTCCTTCGTGGGAACGCGTACTCCAACTGCATCGTACTGCACCTGCGTGGTTTCCAGCGTGGCATTAAAAGCTCGTGGAAGACTCAGGAACATTCTATTTGGCAGCAGCCTCTTGCGGCAGCGTGTATACCTGTCTGACACTGGAAATGTTTACTGTACAGACTGCCGGTTACCCATCCTGCCAAAGGACCACTGCGGCGCCAGCCATATCGCCCTGCTGTTTCCTTCGTGGGAACGCGTACTCCAACTGCATCGTACTGCACCTGCGTGGTTTCCAGCGTGGCATTAAAAGCTCGTGGAAGACTCAGGAACATTCTATTTGGCAGCAGCCTCTTGCGGCAGCGTGTATACCTGTCTGACACTGGAAATGTTTACTGTACAGACTGCCGGTTACCCATCCTGCCAAAGGACCACTGCGGCGCCAGCCATATCGCCCTGCTGTTTCCTTCGTGGGAACGCGTACTCCAACTGCATCGTACTGCACCTGCGTGGTTTCCAGCGTGGCATTAAAAGCTCGTGGAAGACTCAGGAACATTCTATTTGGCAGCAGCCTCTTGCGGCAGCGTGTATACCTGTCTGACACTGGAAATGTTTACTGTACAGACTGCCGGTTACCCATCCTGCCAAAGGACCACTGCGGCGCCAGCCATATCGCCCTGCTGTTTCCTTCGTGGGGAACGCGTACTCCAACTGCATCGTACTGCACCTGCGTGGTTTCCAGCGTGGCATTAAAAGCTCGTGGAAGACTCAGGAACATTCTATTTGGCAGCAGCCTCTTGCGGCAGCGTGTATACCTGTCTGACACTGGAAATGTTTACTGTACAGACTGCCGGTTACCCATCCTGCCAAAGGACCACTGCGGCGCCAGCCATATCGCCCTGCTGTTTCCTTCGTGGGAACGCGTACTCCAACTGCATCGTACTGCACCTGCGTGGTTTCCAGCGTGGCATTAAAAGCTCGTGGAAGACTCAGGAACATTCTATTTGGCAGCAGCCTCTTGCGGCAGCGTGTATACCTGTCTGACACTGGAAATGTTTACTGTACAGACTGCCGGTTACCCATCCTGCCAAAGGACCACTGCGGCGCCAGCCATATCGCCCTGCTGTTTCCTTCGTGGGAACGCGTACTCCAACTGCATCGTACTGCACCTGCGTGGTTTCCAGCGTGGCATTAAAAGCTCGTGGAAGACTCAGGAACATTCTATTTGGCAGCAGCCTCTTGCGGCAGCGTGTATACCTGTCTGACACTGGAAATGTTTACTGTACAGACTGCCGGTTACCCATCCTGCCAAAGGACCACTGCGGCGCCAGCCATATCGCCCTGCTGTTTCCTTCGTGGGAACGCGTACTCCAACTGCATCGTACTGCACCTGCGTGGTTTCCAGCGTGGCATTAAAAGCTCGTGGAAGACTCAGGAACATTCTATTTGGCAGCAGCCTCTTGCGGCAGCGTGTATACCTGTCTGACACTGGAAATGTTTACTGTACAGACTGCCGGTTACCCATCCTGCCAAAGGACCACTGCGGCGCCAGCCATATCGCCCTGCTGTTTCCTTCGTGGGAACGCGTACTCCAACTGCATCGTACTGCACCTGCGTGGTTTCCAGCGTGGCATTAAAAGCTCGTGGAAGACTCAGGAACATTCTATTTGGCAGCAGCCTCTTGCGGCAGCGTGTATACCTGTCTGACACTGGAAATGTTTACTGTACAGACTGCCGGTTACCCATCCTGCCAAAGGACCACTGCGGCGCCAGCCATATCGCCCTGCTGTTTCCTTCGTGGGAACGCGTACTCCAACTGCATCGTACTGCACCTGCGTGGTTTCCAGCGTGGCATTAAAAGCTCGTGGAAGACTCAGGAACATTCTATTTGGCAGCAGCCTCTTGCGGCAGCGTGTATACCTGTCTGACACTGGAAATGTTTACTGTACAGACTGCCGGTTACCCATCCTGCCAAAGGACCACTGCGGCGCCAGCCATATCGCCCTGCTGTTTCCTTCGTGGGAACGCGTACTCCAACTGCATCGTACTGCACCTGCGTGGTTTCCAGCGTGGCATTAAAAGCTCGTGGAAGACTCAGGAACATTCTATTTGGCAGCAGCCTCTTGCGGCAGCGTGTATACCTGTCTGACACTGGAAATGTTTACTGTACAGACTGCCGGTTACCCATCCTGCCAAAGGACCACTGCGGCGCCAGCCATATCGCCCTGCTGTTTCCTTCGTGGGAACGCGTACTCCAACTGCATCGTACTGCACCTGCGTGGTTTCCAGCGTGGCATTAAAAGCTCGTGGAAGACCAGGAACATTCTATTTGGCAGCAGCCTCTTGCGGCAGCGTGTATACCTGTCTGACACTGGAAATGTTTACTGTACAGACTGCCGGTTACCCATCCTGCCAAAGGACCACTGCGGCGCCAGCCATATCGCCCTGCTGTTTCCTTCGTGGGAACGCGTACTCCAACTGCATCGTACTGCACCTGCGTGGTTTCCAGCGTGGCATTAAAAGCTCGTGGAAGACCAGGAACATTCTATTTGGCAGCAGCCTCTTGCGGCAGCGTGTATACCTGTCTGACACTGGAAATGTTTACTGTACAGACTGCCGGTTACCCATCCTGCCAAAGGACCACTGCGGCGCCAGCCATATCGCCCTGCTGTTTCCTTCGTGGGAACGCGTACTCCAACTGCATCGTACTGCACCTGCGTGGTTTCCAGCGTGGCATTAAAAGCTCGTGGAAGACTCAGGAACATTCTATTTGGCAGCAGCCTCTTGCGGCAGCGTGTATACCTGTCTGACACTGGAAATGTTTACTGTACAGACTGCCGGTTACCCATCCTGCCAAAGGACCACTGCGGCGCCAGCCATATCGCCCTGCTGTTTCCTTCGTGGGAACGCGTACTCCAACTGCATCGTACTGCACCTGCGTGGTTTCCAGCGTGGCATTAAAAGCTCGTGGAAGACTCAGGAACATTCTATTTGGCAGCAGCCTCTTGCGGCAGCGTGTATACCTGTCTGACACTGGAAATGTTTACTGTACAGACTGCCGGTTACCCATCCTGCCAAAGGACCACTGCGGCGCCAGCCATATCGCCCTGCTGTTTCCTTCGTGGGAACGCGTACTCCAACTGCATCGTACTGCACCTGCGTGGTTTCCAGCGTGGCATTAAAAGCTCGTGGAAGACTCAGGAACATTCTATTTGGCAGCAGCCTCTTGCGGCAGCGTGTATACCTGTCTGACACTGGAAATGTTTACTGTACAGACTGCCGGTTACCCATCCTGCCAAAGGACCACTGCGGCGCCAGCCATATCGCCCTGCTGTTTCCTTCGTGGGAACGCGTACTCCAACTGCATCGTACTGCACCTGCGTGGTTTCCAGCGTGGCATTAAAAGCTCGTGGAAGACTCAGGAACATTCTATTTGGCAGCAGCCTCTTGCGGCAGCGTGTATACCTGTCTGACACTGGAAATGTTTACTGTACAGACTGCCGGTTACCCATCCTGCCAAAGGACCACTGCGGCGCCAGCCATATCGCCCTGCTGTTTCCTTCGTGGGAACGCGTACTCCAACTGCATCGTACTGCACCTGCGTGGTTTCCAGCGTGGCATTAAAAGCTCGTGGAAGACTCAGGAACATTCTATTTGGCAGCAGCCTCTTGCGGCAGCGTGTATACCTGTCTGACACTGGAAATGTTTACTGTACAGACTGCCGGTTACCCATCCTGCCAAAGGACCACTGCGGCGCCAGCCATATCGCCCTGCTGTTTCCTTCGTGGGAACGCGTACTCCAACTGCATCGTACTGCACCTGCGTGGTTTCCAGCGTGGCATTAAAAGCTCGTGGAAGACTCAGGAACATTCTATTTGGCAGCAGCCTCTTGCGGCAGCGTGTATACCTGTCTGACACTGGAAATGTTTACTGTACAGACTGCCGGTTACCCATCCTGCCAAAGGACCACTGCGGCGCCAGCCATATCGCCCTGCTGTTTCCTTCGTGGGAACGCGTACTCCAACTGCATCGTACTGCACCTGCGTGGTTTCCAGCGTGGCATTAAAAGCTCGTGGAAGACTCAGGAACATTCTATTTGGCAGCAGCCTCTTGCGGCAGCGTGTATACCTGTCTGACACTGGAAATGTTTACTGTACAGACTGCCGGTTACCCATCCTGCCAAAGGACCACTGCGGCGCCAGCCATATCGCCCTGCTGTTTCCTTCGTGGGAACGCGTACTCCAACTGCATCGTACTGCACCTGCGTGGTTTCCAGCGTGGCATTAAAAGCTCGTGGAAGACTCAGGAACATTCTATTTGGCAGCAGCCTCTTGCGGCAGCGTGTATACCTGTCTGACACTGGAAATGTTTACTGTACAGACTGCCGGTTACCCATCCTGCCAAAGGACCACTGCGGCGCCAGCCATATCGCCCTGCTGTTTCCTTCGTGGGAACGCGTACTCCAACTGCATCGTACTGCACCTGCGTGGTTTCCAGCGTGGCATTAAAAGCTCGTGGAAGACTCAGGAACATTCTATTTGGCAGCAGCCTCTTGCGGCAGCGTGTATACCTGTCTGACACTGGAAATGTTTACTGTACAGACTGCCGGTTACCCATCCTGCCAAAGGACCACTGCGGCGCCAGCCATATCGCCCTGCTGTTTCCTTCGTGGGAACGCGTACTCCAACTGCATCGTACTGCACCTGCGTGGTTTCCAGCGTGGCATTAAAAGCTCGTGGAAGACTCAGGAACATTCTATTTGGCAGCAGCCTCTTGCGGCAGCGTGTATACCTGTCTGACACTGGAAATGTTTACTGTACAGACTGCCGGTTACCCATCCTGCCAAAGGACCACTGCGGCGCCAGCCATATCGCCCTGCTGTTTCCTTCGTGGGAACGCGTACTCCAACTGCATCGTACTGCACCTGCGTGGTTTCCAGCGTGGCATTAAAAGCTCGTGGAAGACTCAGGAACATTCTATTTGGCAGCAGCCTCTTGCGGCAGCGTGTATACCCGTCTGACACTGGAAATGTTTACTGTACAGACTGCCGGTTACCCATCCTGCCAAAGGACCACTGCGGCGCCAGCCATATCGCCCTGCTGTTTCCTTCGTGGGAACGCGTACTCCAACTGCATCGTACTGCACCTGCGTGGTTTCCAGCGTGGCATTAAAAGCTCGTGGAAGACTCAGGAACATTCTATTTGGCAGCAGCCTCTTGCGGCAGCGTGTATACCTGTCTGACACTGGAAATGTTTACTGTACAGACTGCCGGTTACCCATCCTGCCCAGGCGCGGATCCAGGGGGGATGTCCGGATGTCCTGACCCCCCCCCCCCCTCAGATTTCTGCATCACCCCCTCGTGGACAGGGGGATGGCCCTGTCGCAAAAAATATGGCCACCAGAATTCTTCAAAATTATTTTTCGCAAGTACCAGTGGTATCAGCCATGCAGAAGTAAAGCTAGCTCGCTCACAAGCTTTGTTGTATGCCGTAGGGGTGTGGTGTCGCGAAGTTGCCGTAGTTATTTTCTCTCATGAACACCTTGGACCTCCTGGTGCCGGCCGTGCCTTACTCGTCCCGTCAGTGGCGTCGAATGAACGAGGGGACGTCCCTTTTGCCAAGCACGCCGATGTCCGCGCGAGCGCCTTCGTGCCTGATCAACTTTGTTCCCCATTTGGGGTGTCGTCGGTTGCCTCATTGGCTATGATCGATTCCACGACCAACTTGCTTAATGAAAGAGATCTCTCGCTGAAGTTTTCATATATAAATAATAACAACTAACAGCTAAACTAAGAACTACGCATAGGCAACTTTTCTTTAACTGCAGCACTCATTGTGAGCACAGTTACACGTTGACAATATCCAGCACGAGCACCGTACCGTTCGTACGCTACAAGTTTTTCATTGTAACTTCGCAGTTTTATTGTCGTGCATTAAGCATAGGAGGCTCAAGCCCGCCGGATCCGTTTATCTGAGTGGCCGTGCTCGCGGAGCGGGGCGAAGCCTCGAGCAGCGGCTGCGAAGTGGGGGAGCGTGACGTCAGCAGCCAACGCCAGCGCACGGGCCTAGGATGGCGTTGCGTGGTTAGAGAAACGGTAGCAGATGCGTGCCTTGTGTAAAAGGATGACGTCGCGTGGGAAACAAAACATGAAGACGCTGGCTCGCGCTATCGGCTTCTACGCCACATCGTTCTTTTAGGTGTCGTGAGTCCTCATACGCGGTGATTTGCATATCGTAAACAACCAGCGTAGTGGTTGCCGCGTTAGAGCGGAGCTTCCTTCAAAGCAAACGAAGGTGTCTCAGCCGAACACAAAGAATTTTCTTAAGGAAATCAAGGTGTCCCAACAGAACTCCAAAGACGGACCCGTGCTTACGCATTTATAACTAACCTGCGACAGATCATCCGAAACTTTATTTTAAGAAGCAATAGAGGATAGATATACCGGGTGTTCAAAATTAAGCTTTATGGTTTTCTTAAATTTAGGCACTGGGAGGCATGTGAAGACCACCTGCGCAAATAAGTTATGTGGCTAGGGGGACACAAAGTGAGATGATAATTATCGCTGTCAGCAGCAGAATTAACCACAATTGAATAATAAACTTTTTATTGACTGCAGTAAGCGTGTATGTTTGTATTCAAAAGTTAGAAGCAGTCGTGTTTCTACACAGTTTCACTTGGAAGAATTCTTCTACATGTCTATTCATTCACCGAGATATCCAACTCCAAATTTTAATTGTCGTTCGCATGATTACGCATGCAAGAGAGTGAGGATCGGCGCAAA